>NW_028270162.1:56719283-56829283 GCF_037043375.1 Chiloscyllium plagiosum
AGAGAGAGTGACAGAGATAGACAGGGATGTCGTTTCCTGGTATGTGTTATCCATTGCAAGAGGTATTGAAGACAAAATGTTTTGCTATCTCATGTTTTTGATTCATTCATGGAGTGTCGGTGTCACTGACAGGGTCAGTTTTTATTGGCCGGTGGGAGCTATATGAGGGGACAAATGTATGCCAAGTGTATGATATGTACCGGGTGGGAAGCATAAGGGTTCAATTAGAGATAACTTGTGTGTAGCACAGTTCCTGTTTCTACTGGCGCTGACAGTCACACTGGCCCTCGATAATCCACCAGCCCCCAAGGTAGGATTTCCACCTTAATCGGGAATCTTCACAAACGCAAACACATCGATGAGGTTCGGAAAAAGGCAAGCAAAGAGCAAATTTCAGAGGATGACCAAGCTTTCCTTGTTGCAGTGGTATTGTGGGAATGTCACTTGTAATCCGCAGTCCCATGCTAATGTCCTGGAGGGTACGGTTTCAAATCCCACCATGGTGAAATTGGAAAGATCTGAAACTAAAAGCCAGCTAGGGGGTGACGCAGTGGTCAGCACTGCTGCCTCATAGCGCCAGGGACCTGGCTTCGGTTCCAGCCTTGGGTGACTGTGTGGAGTTTGCACATTCTCCCCGTGTCTGCGTGGGTCCCCTCCGGGTGCTCGGGTTTCCTCCCACAATCCAACGATGTGCAGGTTAGGTGGATTGGCCATGGGAAATGTAGGGGGGTGGGTCTGGGTGGGGTGCTCTTTGGTGGTTAGGTGTGGGCTGAATGGCCTGTTTCTGCACTGCAGGGATTCTAACAATACATTTCCTTTATTAATGGTAGCCATGTATTAATCGCCGTAGATACAGTTTAAGAGAGGAATTCTGCTATCATTACCTGGTCTGGTGACTCCAGACTCATGTCAAATCTGAAATGGCCAAGCAAGCCATTCAGTTCAAGGGCAGCAAGGCAATCAGTGCTGATTCACGTTCCACAAATGAATAATAAAAACATACCACTTAACAGCGTGAGGTAATCATAGTAATTAATATGATAGCGATGATTTATTGCCACTTGTACTCTATAACTCTATGCACGACATGATAAAGTACAGTGGAAAGCTTCAACCACCTCTTCCACAGCCAGGAGTCCCCACTCCAGGCCCTACCACAGCCAGGAGTCCTCACTCCAGGCCCTACCACAGCCAGGAGTCCCCACTCCAGGCCCTACCACAGCCAGGAGTCCTCACTCCAGGCCCTACCACAGCCAGGAGTCCTCACTCCAGGCCCTACCACAGCCAGGAGTCCTCACTCCAGGCCCTACCACAGCCAGGAGTCCTCACTCCAGGCCCTACCACAGCCAGGAGTCCCCACTCCAGGCCCTACCACAGCCAGGAGTCCTCACTCCAGGCCCTACCACAGCCAGGAGTCCTCACTCCAGGCCCTACCACAGCCAGGAGTCCCCACTCCAGGCCCTACCACAGCCAGGAGTCCTCACTCCAGGCCCTACCACAGCCAGGAGTCCTCACTCCAGGCCCTACCACAGCCAGGAGTCCCTGCTTTGGGCCCTACCACAGCCAGGAGTCCCCGCTCCAGGCCCTACCACAGCCAGGGGTCCCCACTCCGGGCCCAACCACAGCCAGGAGTCCCCACTCCGGGCCCTACCACAGCCAGGAGTCCCCGCTCCGGGCCCTACCACAGCCAGGAGTCCCCGCTCCAGGCCCTACCACAGCCAGGGGTCCCCACTCCGGGCCCAACCACAGCCAGGAGGCCCCACTCCAGGCCCTACCACAGCCAGGAGTTCCCCCCTCAGGGCCCTACCACAGCCAGGAGTCCCCGCTCCAGGCCCTACCACAGCCAGGAGTCCCCACTCCGGACCCTACCACAGCCAGGAGTCCCCACTCCGGGCCCTACCACAGCCAGGAGTCCCCGCTCCAGGCCCTACCACAGCCAGGAGTCCTCACTCCAGGCCCTACCACAGCCAGGAGTCCCCGCTCCGGGCCCTACCACAGCCAGGAGTCCCCACTCCGGGCCCTACCACAGCCAGGAGTCCCCACTCCGGGCCCTACCACAGCCAGGAGTCCTCACTCCGGGCCCTACCACAGCCAGGAGTCCCCACTCCGGGCCCTACCACAGCCAGGAGTCCCCGCTCCAGGCCCTAGCACAGCCAGGAGTCCCCACTCCAGGCCCTACCACAGCCAGGAGTCCTCACTCCAGGCCCTACCACAGCCAGGAGTCCTCACTCCAGGCCCTACCACAGCCAGGAGTCCCTGCTTTGGGCCCTACCACAGCCAGGAGTCCCCGCTCCAGGCCCTACCACAGCCAGGGGTCCCCACTCCGGGCCCAACCACAGCCAGGAGTCCCCACTCCGGGCCCTACCACAGCCAGGAGTCCCCGCTCCGGGCCCTACCACAGCCAGGAGTCCCCGCTCCAGGCCCTACCACAGCCAGGGGTCCCCACTCCGGGCCCAACCACAGCCAGGAGGCCCCACTCCAGGCCCTACCACAGCCAGGAGTTCCCCCCTCAGGGCCCTACCACAGCCAGGAGTCCCCGCTCCAGGCCCTACCACAGCCAGGAGTCCCCACTCCGGGCCCTACCACAGCCAGGAGTCCCCACTCCGGGCCCTACCACAGCCAGGAGTCCCCGCTCCAGGCCCTACCACAGCCAGGAGTCCTCACTCCAGGCCCTACCACAGCCAGGAGTCCCCGCTCCGGGCCCTACCACAGCCAGGAGTCCCCACTCCGGGCCCTACCACAGCCAGGAGTCCCCACTCCGGGCCCTACCACAGCCAGGAGTCCTCACTCCGGGCCCTACCACAGCCAGGAGTCCCCACTCCGGGCCCTACCACAGCCAGGAGTCCCCGCTCCAGGCCCTAGCACAGCCAGGAGTCCTCACTCCGGGCCCTACCACAGCCAGGAGTCCCCACTCTGGGCCCTACCACAGCCAGGAGTCCCCGCTCCAGGCCCTACCACAGCCAGGAGTCCCCGCTCCAGGCCCTACCACAGCCAGGAGTCCCCGCTCCGGGCCCTACCACAGCCAGGGGTCCTCACTCCAGGCCCTACCACAGCCAGGAGTCCCCACTCCAGGCCCTACCACAGCCAGGGGTCCCCACTCCAGGCCCTACCACAGCCAGGGGTCCCCACTCCAGGCCCTACCACAGCCAGGAGTCCCCGCTCCAGGCCCTACCACAGCCAGGAGTCCCCACTCCAGGCCCTACCACAGCCAGGAGTCCCCGCTCCGGACCCTACCACAGCCAGGAGTCCCCACTCCGGGCCCTACCACAGCCAGGAGTCCCCGCTCCAGGCCCGACCACAGCCAGGAGTCCCCACTCTGGGCCCTACCACAGCCAGGGGTCCCCACTCTGGGCCCTACCACAGCCAGGAGTCCCCGCTCCAGGCCCTACCACAGCCCGAAGTCCCCGCTCCAGGCCCTACCACAGCCAGGAGTCCCCACTCTAGGCTCTACCACAGCCAGGAGTCCTCACTCCAGGCCCTACCACAGCCAGGAGTCCCCGCTCCAGGCCATACCACAGCCCGAAGTCCACGCTCCAGGCCCTACCACAGCCAGGAGTCCCCACTCCGGACCCTACCACAGCCAGGAGTCCCCACACTGGGCCCTACCACAGCCCGAAGTCCCCGCTCCAGACCCTACCACAGCCAGGAGTCCTCACTCCAGGCCCTACCACAGCCAGGAGTCCCCGCTCCAGGCCCTACCACAGCCAGGAGTCCCCACTCCTGGCCCTACCACAGCCAGGAGTCCCCGCTCCACGCCCTACCACAGCCAGGAGTCCCCACTCTGGACCTTACCACAGCCAGGAGTCCCCACTCCGGGCCCTACCACAGCCAGGAGTCCCCGCTCCGGGCCCTACCACAGCCAGGAGTCCCCGCTCCGGGCCTTACCACAGCCAGGAGTCCCCGCTCCGGGCCCTACCACAGCCAGGAGTCCCCACTCCGGGCCCTACCACAGCCAGGAGTCCCCACTCCGGGCTCTACCACAGCCAGGGGTCCCCACTCCGGGCTCTACCACAGCCAGGGGTCCCCGCTCCAGGCCCTAATACAGCCAGGAGTCCCCGCTCCGGGCCCTACCACAGCCAGGAGTCCCCGCTCCGGGCCCTACCACAGCCAGGAGTCCCCGCTCCGGGCCCTACCACAGCCAGGAGTCCCCACTCCGGGCTCTACCACAGCCAGGGGTCCCCACTCCGGGCTCTACCACAGCCAGGGGTCCCCGATCCAGGCCCTAATACAGCCAGGAGTCCCCGCTCCAGGCCCTACCACAGCCAGGAGTCCCCGCTCCAGGCCCTATCACAGCCAGGAGTCACCACTCCGGGCCCTAATACAGCCAGGAGTCCCCGCTCCGGGCCCTAATACAGCCAGGAGTCCCCGCTCCAGGCCCTACCACAGCCAGGAGTCACCACTCTAAGCTGACTGTCGTCAGGAGTACAAGCTCTGGGCCCACCGCAACTAGTAGTTGCTGCTCTAGGTCTGTCACAACCAGGCGTCCCCGCTCGGGCCTCTCGCAGCCAGGAGCCCATGGCTCCGCTGAAGCTGCCGCCTCACCAACACAGGATGACACGGACTAAAAACCAATTGATATGGGAGTCGTACCAACTTATTACCCCTAAATACTGTGCAAGATGTGTACCTCAGCAATTGGCACAGCTTTCATGATATGACCTCACAGCAAGTAACTGCTCACCAATAAGTGCTGATAAACCTGCTCATCTCGGATTCCCAAAAGCTTCGACCTGGCAGATGCTAGTGGTGCAGTAGTGACAGGGCTACCAGTCTGCTCAGATGTCAGTATAGTCTCAATTCAAACTTTGAGGAGAAAGTGAGGTCTGCAGATGCTGGAGATCAGAGCTGGAAATGTGTTGCTGGAAAAGCGCAGCAGGTCAGGCAGCATCCAGGGAACAGGAGAATCGACGTTTCGGGCATAAGCCCTTCTTCAGGAATGAGGAAAGTTTGTCCAGCAGGCTAAGGTAAAAGGTAGGGAGGAGGGACTTGGGGGAGGGGCGTCGGAAATGTGATAGGTGGAAAGAGGTCAAGGTGAGGGTGATAGGTCAGACTGGGGTGGGGGCGGAGAGGTCAGGAAGAAGATTGCAGGTTAGGAAGGCGGTGCTGAATTCGATGGATTTGACTGAGACAAGGTGGGGGGAGGGGAAATGAGGAAACTTGTGAAATCCGAGTTCATCCCTTGTGGTTGGAGGGTTCCTAGGCGGAAGATGAGGCGCTCTTCCTCCAACCGTCGTTTTGTTGTGGTCTGGCGATGGAGGAGGCCAAGGACCTGCATGTCCTTGGTGGAGTGGGAGGGGGAGTTGAAGTGTTGAGCCACGGGGTGGTTGGGTTGATTGGTCCGGGTGTCCCAGAGGTGTTCTCTGAAACGTTCCGCAAGTAGGCGGCCTGTCTCCCCAACATAGAGGAGGCCACATCGGGTGCAGAGGATGCAATAGATGATGTGTGTGGAGGTGCAGGTGAATCTGTGGCGGATAACTTCCATATCTTCACAGATTCACCTGCACCTCCACACACATCATCTATTGCATCCTCTGCACCCGATGTGGCCTCCTCTATATTGGGGAGACAGGCCGCCTACTTGCGGAGCGTTTCAGAGAACACCTCTGGGACACCCGGACCAACCAACCCAACCACCCTGTGGCTCAACACTTCAACTCCCCCTCCCACTCCACCAAGGATCTGCAGGCCTTTGGACTCCTCCATCGCCAGACCACAACAACACGACGGTTGGAGGAAGAGCGCCTCATCTTCCGCCTAGGAACCCTCCAACCACAAGGGATGAACTCGGATTTCACCAAGTTCCTCATTTCCCCTCCCCCCACCTTGTCTCAGTCAAATCCATCGAACTCAGCACCGCCTTCCTAACCTGCAATCTTCTTCCTGACCTCTCCGCCCCCACCCCAGTCTGACCTATCACCCTCACCTTGACCTCTTTCCACCTATCGCATTTCCGACGCCCCTCCCCCAAGTCCCTCCTCCCTACCTTTTATCTTAGCCTGTTGGACAAACTTTCCTCATTCCTGAAGAAGGGCTTATGCCCGAAACGTCGATTCTCCTGCTCCCTGGATGCTGCCTGACCTGCTGTGCTTTTCCAGCAACACATTTTCAGCTCAATTCAAACTTCACCCACTGTCGTGGAAGAGACCACCAGTGACACAATCGAATCAGTCAACTATCTCAAACACACACCTAACCAGGTGGATTTGACACAGTTAGCACTTTCGAGGGTGTTGCAGACTTGCGTCTTTAAAGATGATGCATCCCCATGTATTGACCCTGTGAAGGTGAATATTCAGGAGATGTCTCAAGCAGAATGGACCAAGGCAGAGTAAAGTGGTACAATCCACCACACAAAATGGTACAGCTCCATCATAAGCATTTGAAAGGGAAACCATGCTGAATGCCGAGATTTGACGCATCTCAACATTAAAGGAGCCCACGTCAAATTCCAACCCTGGGAGATTAAATCCTCAATGCTCTGAAGCAAATTTCTTGCTCAAGTTAAAGAAAAGCATTGTTGCTGGTCTGCCCACTCAGCAGTAGAAACCCAAAAGCTCACCACATTTCAGGTGCTATTCGGTTAGTATTTTTACCTATGGCTACCATTTGAGCTCTCGGTTCACCAAGACCTAGTCCAGCAGCAGATGGAAACAAGTATGGAGAACATAGCTGGCTGTACGTTTCTAATGTTTGTACGCCACTGTGGAGGGTAAGACAACAGCACAGGACGATAATAACTTTCACTGACTGACGGCAGTGGTATGATGACAAGCATTGGAATTTATCTGTAAAAAGCTCCAAGTTGCACATCTAACAAAGAAATGTTGAGGGGGCGAGGGATTTTCTCATTGGTGTGAAGAAGGATGAGCAGTGACTTGTTAGAGGTGTGCCAACTGGTGAGAGGCATAGATAGAGTGTGTTCCCAGGGCGGAAATGGCAATCACGAGGGGGCATAATTGTAAGGTGAATTGGATGAAGGTTTAGGGGAAATGCCAGAGGTGGGTTCTTTACACAGTGGTGGGTGCATGGAATGGACTGCCAGTGGTGGTAGTACAGTCAGATACACCAGGGACATTTAAGTGACTCTTGGATAAGCACTTGGAGGATAGTACAATGAAGGGTATGTCGGTTAGTCTGAACTTAGAGTAGGATAAAAGGTCAGCACAACATTGAGGGCCGAAGGGCCTGTACTGTGCTGTACTGTTCCATGTTCTACGTTCTGCGTTCTGTGTTCTATGTACTATGGTCTATTGTCTGTGTTCTATGTTCTACGTTTTGCATTCTGTGTTCTATGTTCTATGTACTATGTTCTATATACCATGTTCTATGTACTATGTTCTGTGTTCTATTGTCTGTGTTCTATGTTCTACGTTCTGTGTTCTATGTACTATGTTCTATGTTCTGTGTTCTATGTCCTATGGTCTGTGTTCTATGTACTATGTACTATGTTCTATGTTCTGTGTTCTATGTACTATGTTCTATGTTCTGTGTTCTATGTCCTATGGTCTGTGTTCTATGTACTATGTACTATGTACTATGTTCTATGTACTATGTACTATGTTCTATGTTCTGTGTTCTATGTACTATGTTCTGTGTTCTTTTGTCTGTGTTCTATGTTCTACGTTCTGTGTTCTATGTACTATGTTCTATGGTCTGTGTTCTATGTTCTACGTTTTGCATTCTGTGTTCTTTGTTCTGTGTTCTATATACTATGTTCTATGATCTGTGTTCTATGTTTTATGTTCTATGTTGTACATTCTGTGTTCTATGTACTATGTTCTGTGTTCTATGTTGTACATTCTGTGTTCAATGTACTATGTTCTATGTCCTATGGTCTGCTGTCTATGTACTATGTCCTATGTTCTGTGTTCTATGTTCCATGTACTATGTTCGATGTTCTGTGTTCTATGTACTGTGTTCTATGTACTGTGTACTATGTTCTGTGTTCTACGTTCTGTGTACTATGTTCTACGTTCTGTGTACTATGTTCTATATTCTGTGTTCTATGTTCTATATACTATGTTCTATGTACTATGTTCTGTGTTATATGTTCTGTGTTCTATGTGCTGTGTACTATGTTCTATATTCTAAGACAATGATTTGAAAAACAAATTAAATGGGTTCTTGAGGGAAAGTTACAACCATTGGCGCATAGAGCAGGAGAATTCAACCGAGGGAGGATGAGGCAACTCTGGCTGACAAGGGAAGTCAGGGGCAGCATAAACGCAAAAGGAAAAACACAATGTGGTGAAGATCAGTGGGAAGACAGGATTGGGAAGCCTTTATAAACCAACAATCTAAAAAGCAAATAAGGGGGCAGAAGATGAAATATGAGATTAAGCTAAGTGGAGATGGGTACTGCAGATGCTGGAGATTAGAGTCAAGATTAGAGTGGTGCTGGAAAAGCACAGCAGGTCAGGCAGCATCTGAGGAGCAGGAAAATCAATGTTTCAGGCAAATCCCTTCATCAAGAATTGAGATTAAGCTAGCTAGCAATATAAAAGAAAATTGTAAGAGTTTTTTTTTGAGATGTATTAAAGGTAAGAGAGAGGCAAAGGTGGACATTGGGCCTGTGGAAAACGAAGCTGGAGAATAGGGAACAAAGAAATGACAGAGCAATTTAATGGGTACTTTGCATCAGGTTTCACAGTGGCAGTCACCAGCAGCATTCCAGAACTTCTTGAGAGAGGCACGGGGCAGAGGTGAGGGCAGTGACCATCTCTGAGGAGAAAGTGTTGGGGAAGCTGAAGGTGGATAAGTCATCTGGACCAGATGGACTACACCCCGGAGTTGTGAAGGAGATAGCTGAGGAGATTGTGGAGGCATTGGTGGTGAACTTTCAGGAATCAGTGAAGTCAGGGAGGGTCTCAGAGGACTGGAAAATTGCTAATGTAACACCCCTGCTTAAGAAGGGATGAAAGCAGAAGATGGGAAATTACAGTCAGGTTAGCCTGATCTCAGTAACAAACACAGAAATTGCTGGAAAGCTCAGTAGTCATAGTCATAGAGTCATAAAGATGTACAACACGGAAACAGACCCTTCAGTCCAACTGGCCCATGCTGACCAGATATCCCAACCCAATCTAGTCCCATTTGCCAGCACTTGGTATGTATCCCTCTAAACCATTCCTATTCATATACCCATCCAGGTGCCTTTTAAATGTTGTAATTGTACCAGCCTCCACCACTTCCTCTGGTAGCTCATTCCGTACACACATCACCCTCGAAATGAAAAAGTTGCCCTTTATGTCCCTTTTAAATATTTCCCTTCTCACCCTAAACCTATGCCCTCTAGTTCTGGACTCCCCGACCCCAAGGAAAAGACTTTGCCTATTTACCCTATCAGGTGGTTGTGACAACCACCTGATGAAGGAGCGTCGCTCCGAAAGCTAGTGCTTCCAATTAAACTTGTTGGACTATAGCCTGGTGTTGTGTGATTTTTAACTTTGTCCCCCAGTCCAACACCGGCATCGCCAAGTCATCACTGCCAGAAGGCAGAGAGTGGGGATAAAGGGGTCTTTTTCAGGATGGCAGCTGGTGACTAATGGAGTTCTGCACAACTATTGGGACTACAGCTATTGACGTTAGACATGAACAATCAGGACTGAGGGCATTGTTGCTTTGTGTGCAGGTGGCACAAGGACAGCTGGAGGGACAGGTTGTGTTGAGGAAGCGGGAGACTGCAGAAGGACTTGAACAGGCCTGGAGAGTGGGCAAAGCAGTCACAGAAGGAAGATGCTGTGGAAAAGTGTGAGGTTATGCACTTTCGTAAGAAGAGTAGACGCATAAGCTATTTTCTAAATGGGGAAAGGCTTCAGAAATCTGAAGTGCAAAGGGACTTGGGAGTCAGTTCAGGATTCCCTTCAGGCTAACATTCAGGTTCAGTTGGCAGTTAGGAAGGTAAGTGCAATGTCAGTATTCATTTTGGGAAGGACCTGAACACAAGAACAAGGATGTACTGCTGAGGTTGTATCAGGATCTAGTCAGCGCTGAAAATGTGTTGCTGGAAAAGCGCAGCAGGTCAGGCAGCATCCAAGGAGCAGGAGAATCGACGTTTCGGTCATAAGCCCTTCTTCAGGAATCTTTGTCCCCCAGTCCCCTGAAGAAGGGCTGATGCCCGATTCCTGAAGAAGGGCTTATGCCCAAAACGTCGATTCTCCTGTTCCTTGGATGCTGCCTGACCTGCTGCGCTTTTCCAGCAACACATTTTCAGCTCTGATCTCCAGCATCTGCAGTCCTCACTTTCTCTCAAGGAGCTAGTCAGACCGCATTTGGAATACTGTGAGCAGGTTTGGGCCCCCTACCTAAGGAAGGATGTGCTGGTGTTAGAGTGGCTCCAGAGGGGGTTTACAGGAATGATCCGAGAGATGAAGGAGTTGTTTGATTGGCTAGGAGGGAGCAATGTTGTGATCCCATTGACTTGCCTCAGGACCAAGCTTGCCCGACTGAGAGCTGGGCTGGAAAACCAGAGAGTGACCTTGCTACCCACATGCCAATTGAAACCCTGATGTGGGTATTTAACACTCACATGAGGAAAGGGACAGGCAGACCGGGTAGAGGAGGAAGGGCACTGGTTCACGGGCACTCAGTATCTGTCTGAGAAACCTGCCATTGGAAAATGGGGGAGGGGAGCGGGCACACACAAGAGACTCATTCTCTGCCCTTTCATGTAACATATGGGTGGCATGGTGGCTCAGTGGTTAGCACTGCTGCCTCACAGTATCAGGGACCTGGGTTGATACCTGCCTCAGGCAACTGTCTGTGTGGAGTTTGCACATTCTCCCTGTGTCTGCGTGGGTTTCCTCTGGGTGCTCCGGTTTCCTCCCACAGATGGTATTAGCAATAACAATAACGAGCAAATTTGCTGATGATACTAAGCTGGGTGGCAGGGTGAAATGTGAGGAGGATGTTAGGAGATTATAGGGTGACCTGGGTAAGTTAGGTGAGTGGGCAGATGCATGGCAGATGCAGTTTAATGTGGATAAATGTATGGTTATCCACTTTGGTGGCAAGAACAGGAAGGCAGATTACTAACTAAATTGAATCAATTTAGGTAAAGGGGCAGTATAGAGAGATCTGGGTGTTCTTGTACACTAGTCAATGAAGGTAAGCATGCAGGTACAGCAGGTAGTGAAGAAGGCTAATAACATGCTGGCCTTCATAACAAGAGGAATTGAGTATAGAAGTAAAGAGGTTCTTCTGCAGCTGTACAGTGCCCTGGTGAGACCACACCTGGAGTACTGTGTGCAGTTCTGATCTCCAAATTTGAGGAAAGACATTCTGGCTATTGAGGGAGTGCAGCGTAGGTTCACGAGGTCAATTCCTGGAATGGCGGATTACCTTACACTGAAAAACTGGAGCGATTAGGCTTGTACACCCTTGAGTTTAGAAGACTGAGAGGGGATCTGATTGAGACGTATAAGATTATTAAAGGATTAGACACTCTGGAGGCAGGAAACATGTTTCCGCTGATGGGTGAGTGCCGAACCAGAGGACACAGCTTAAAAATACGGGGTAGACCATTTAGGACAGAGATGAGGAGAAACGTCTTCACCCAGAGAGTGGTGGCTGTGTGGAATGCTCTGCCGCAGCGGGCAATGGAGGCCCAGTCTCTGGATTCATTTAAGAAAGAGTTGGATAGGGCTCTCAAGGATAGTGGAATCAAGGGTTATGGAGATAAGGCAGGAACAGGATACTGATTAAGGATGATCAGCCATGATCATATTGAATGGTGGTGCAGACTCCAAGGGCAGAATGGCCTACTCCTGCACCTGTTGTCTATTGTCCAAAGATGTGCAGGTCAGGTGAATTGGCCATGCTAAATTGCCCACAGTGTTAGGTGCATTAGTCAGGGATAAATATCTAGTAGGGGGATGAGTTTATCTTTGGAGGGTCATTGTGGACTTGATGGGGTAAAGGGCCTGTTTCCTTACTGTAGGGAATCTAATCTAACGTAAACCACTTCCCAACCCCAGCACACCATTTCCTTCCCCTGGGATCTAATGGTGAATCCATATTAGTGAACCCATCACTAATAAGGATGATAAACTTCGAGCATGAATCAGTGCTTGGAGTTACGATATTGTGGCTGTTACAGGGACTTGGATAGCACAGGAGTAGGAATGGTTGCTGGATGTTCCAGGGTTCAGATATTTCAAAAGGAATAGGGAGGGAGGTAAAAGAGGTGGGGGGAGTGGCATTGCTAATCAGGGACAGTATCACAGCTGCAGAAAGGGAGGTTCTTGAGGAAGGGTTTGTCAGCAGAGTCAGTAAGGGTGGAAGTCAAAAACAGGAAAGGAACAGTCACTTGATTGGGAGTTTTCTACAAGCCCCCCCAATAGCAACAGAGACACAGAGGAGCAGATTGGGGGACAGATAGAGTCATAGAGGTGTACAGCATGGAAACAGACCCTGCAGTTGTGGAAAGGTGCAGAAGTAACAGGGTTGTTGTCGTGGGTGACTTCAACTTCCCTAATATTGATTGGAACCTCCTTAGTGCAGATGGTCTGGATGGAGCCGATTGTGTCAGGTGTGTCCAGGAAGGATTCCTGACTCAATATGTAGATAGACTGACTAGAGGGGAGGCCATATTGGATTTGGTGCTTGGCAACAAACCAGGCCAGGTGTCAGATCTCTTGGTGATAGTGATCACAACTCCCTGACCTTTACTATAGGCATGGAGAGGGATGGGAGCAGACGGTATGGGAAAGTATTTAATTGGGGGAGGGGGAATTACAATGCTTTTAGATAGGAACTGTGGAACATAAACCGGGAGCAGATATTCTCAGGGAAATGCATGACAGAAGTCTGGAGGTTGTTGAGGGAGCACTTGCTGCGAGTGCTGGACAGGTCTGTCCCACTGAGTCAAGGAAGGATGGTAGGGTGAAGGAACCTTAGGTGACGAGGGATGTGGAACATCTAGTCAAGAGGAATAAGGAAGCTTACTTAAGGTTGAGGAAGCAAGGATCGGACAGGGCTTTAGAGGGTTACAGGGTAGTCAGGATGGAACTGAAGGATGGACTTAGGAGAGCTAGAAGGGGGCATGAAAAACCCTTGGCGGATAGGATTAAGGGAAACCCTAAGGCAATTTATACTTATGTGAGGAACAAGAGGATGGCCAAAGTGGGGGTAGGGCCAATCAGGGATAGTGAAGGGAACCTGTGTCTGGAGTTGGAGGAAGTGGGGGGGGTCCTTAATAAATACTTTGCTTCAGTATTCACCAGTGAGAGGGACCGTGTCATTTGTGAGGACAGTGTGAAACAGACTGATACGCTCAAACATGTTGATGTTAAGGAGGAGGATATCCTGGAAATTTTGAAAAGCATGATAGATAAGTCCCCTGGACCAGATGGGATGCACCCAAGGTTTCTCCGGGAAGTGAGGGAAGAGGTTGCTGCGCCTATGGTGATGATGTTTACATCCTCACTGTCCACTGGAGTAATGCCAGAACATTGGGGGGTGGCAAATGTTAATCCCTTGTTCAAGAAAGGGAATAGGGATAATCCTGGGAATTACAGACCAATCAGTCTTACATCAGTGGTGGGCAAATTATTGGAGAGGATTCTGAGATACAGGATTTATGATTATTTGGAAACACAAGTTTGATCAGAGATAGTCAGCATGGCTTTGTGACGGGTAGGTCATGTCTCACAAACCTTACTGAATTCTTGGAGGATGTGACAAAACACATTGATGATGGTAGAGCAGTGGAAGTGGTGTACATGGATTTTAGCGTGGTATTTGATAAGGTTCCCCTGGTAGGCTCATTCAGAAAGTAAGGAGGTATGGGATACAGGGAAATCTGGCTGTCTGAATACAGAATTGACTGGCCCACAGAAAACAGAGGGTGGCGGTAGATGGAAAGTATTCAGCCCGGAGCTCGGTTATCAGTGGCGTTCCACACGGATCGGTTCTTAAGTTTGCCAATGACACGAAGGTTGATGGAGCTGTGGAGAATGTGGAGGGCTGTTGTCGGTTGCAATGGGACAGGATACAGAGCTGGGCTGAGAAGTGGCAGGTGGAGTTCAATCTGGAAATGTGTGAAGTGATTCACTTTGGAAGGTCAAATGTGAATGCAGAATTAAAGGCAGGATTCTTGGCAGTGTGGAGGCACAGAGGGATCTGGAGGTCCACGTCCATAGATCCTTCAAAGTTACCACCCAAGTTGATAGAGTTATTAAGAAAGTATATGGTGTATTGCTTTCATTCGCAGGAGGATTGAGCTTAAGACCCACAGGGTTATTCTGCAGCTCCATAGAGCCCTGGTTAGACCACACTTGGAAAACTGTGTTCAGCTCTGGTCACTTCATTATAGGAAGGTTGTGGAAGCTGTAGAGAGGGTGCAGAGGAGATTTACTAGGATGCTGCCCAGACTGGAGGGCATGTCTTATGAAGAAAGGTTGAGGGAGCTGGGGCCAAATCTTATTGCAGTGAAGGAGGATGAGAGGTGACTTGATAGAGTGTACAAGATGATGAGAGGCATAGATAGAGTGGATAGCCAAAGACATTTTCCCCAGGATAGAAATGTCTATCATGAGGAGGCATAACTTTAAAGTGATTGGAGGAAGGTTTAAGGGAGATGTCAGAGGTCGGTTCTTTACACAGAGACCGGTGGGTGCATGGAATGCTCTGCCAGCTGTAGTAGTCGAGTCAGATACATTAGGGACGTTTAACCAACTCTTGGATCGGCACATGGATGAAAGTACAATAAAGGGTATGTAAGTAAGTCTGATTGTAGACTCAGGTAAAAGGCTGGCCCAACATTGAGGGCCGAAGGGCCTGTACTGTGCTGTACTGGTCTATGTTCATATGAAGCCCTGAGTGTATTCCACGCAGGGACATAAAGATACTGGGAGAGTCTGTATCAGTGAAGTCAAAATGGTGACACTGACAGGTTAGCCAACATTAACTTCAAATTCTGGGCCTATTCCGGTAGATGGCTGGATTTTAAATAATACTAGAAGCATAATTCATGTGGGAGTGTACCTGCAGGTGTGTGACTGAACTGTAATCCTGTTTCTTTACCCCCTCAGATTGGAGCCTCTCTGTTTGCCAGTAACATCGGCAGTGGCCATTTTGTGGGATTGGCTGGGAACGGTGCAGCTGGTGGGATAGCCACCGGAGGATTCGAATGGAATGTACGTACTCATTAGATTGTCTTCAGAGAATCCACACTATCAGTACACTCAGTCATGGTTAACCCGGCAACAGGGCTGGGACAGGAGATAAGAGGCTGTTACCAAGATAGCCTGATAGTTCCAAAGAACAATCAGTCAGAGAATGTTAGAGCTGTACAGCACGGAAACAGACCATTCGGTCCAGGTCATCCATGCCGACCAGATATCCTAACCTAATCTCTTCCCATTTGCCAGCATTTGGTCCATATCCCTCTAAGTCAAAAAGTGTGGTGCTGGAAAAGCGCAGCCAGTCAGGCAGCATCCGAGGGACAGGACAGTTGATGTTTTGGGCATAAGGTCTTCATCGGAATGAAACATCAATTCTCCTGCTCCTCGGCTGCTGCCTGACCTGCTGTGCTTTTCCAGCGCCTCACTTATTTGCCTTGATCTCCAGCATCTGCTGTCCTCACTTTCTCTATAACCTTCCAAACCCTTCCTGTTCATATACCCAGTCATTGGCTTTGCTCAGAGATAGCAAGATGGTAGAGGAGTCAGTATTTTCTGATCTCTTTAATGATTCTTCTATGAAGCACTGATTGACGTTGGGAGCAATTGCGGTCATTGCGGCCCTGCTGATGGGCATTTTCCAAATGGGAGCACAGCCAATTGGAGTGGGCAGGATATATGACATCCCACATTCCCCAGACCACTCCCAATCAATGAGGGCACTCATGCCTCTCAGCGAGATAGCGATGAACAGGATGGTGGGGTAAAGTCAGAACCAAAACACTGAAGTGAATTTTCACACAATTCCCTGTGGATTGTAACAATCCCGATTGGCCAGCTCAGGGTTGTAGTGACCTTTAAACTCTCACATCTGAGCATTGGCACATCATAGAATCCCTACAGTGTGGAAACAGGCCCTTCAGCCCAACAAGTCCACATCGACCCTCTGAAGAGTAACCCACCCAGACCCATTCCCCTGCCCTATTATTCTACATTTACCACTGACTAACAGACCTAACCTACACATCTCTGAACACTGTGATGCAGCAGTGCTGACCACTGAGCCATCATGCCGCCCCAAGTCTTAGATTTATTTTTTTCTGTGGAATGTGACCATTGCTGCTAAGGCCAACCATTGGCCCTTGAACTGAGTGGCTTGCTGGGCTAAGACTCTAAACCAGAACTGGCAGATTCCTGTTCCTAACTGGACCTGAATGAAACAAAGCTGTCATCGCTGAGACTGGATTCCCATTCCCAGATTAATTCATGAAATTCCACAAACCGTCCTGGTGGGATTTGAACTTCCAGACCATTAGCCTGGGGCCTGTCAGTCTACGTGCCCAATGACAGTACTGCTGGGCCACCATCGGCCCACTTCAGGTGGTGTCAGCCCACCCACTCCCCCCCCCCACCCAGCAGCACACACTCTCCTACTCCCCACCTTCCCTTCACTGCCTCACCATTTGTCCTTTCCCTCCTGCTGACCAGAACAGACAGGCCACACCGAAAACAACAGGAATGGCTCCCAACGAAAGGCCTGAGACATAGCTCGAGGTGACTGATACTTTAAACAGTTTCACAGTCTGCAAACCAAACAACAAAGACGGGGTGGGATAGACAGACAGAGAGAAACAGCAGAAATTGGGAAGAATTCAGATCTCTGGGCGACAGACACTGAAAACACGTTAGGGCTTACACATTAAATAAAAACACAATGAACAATTAAGCATCAGAGCCAACCACAGACTGAATTAGTTCCTACAAATGTTTCTTTATTCGTTCATGGGATGAGGGTGGCACTGGTTAGGCCAATGTTTTTTGTCCAGAGTCACCCACATCGCTGTGGGTCGGTAGGTGAGACTAGCTTCCTTCCTTAAAGAAGGTTAGTGAATCCAGAGGAGAAAGTGAGGACTGCAGATGCTGGAGATCAGAGCTGAAAATGTGTTGCTGGAAAAGCGCAGCAGGTCAGGCAGCATCCAAGGAGCAGGAGAATCGACGTTTCGGGCATGAGCCCTTCTTCAGGAATCCAGTGAATCCAGTGGGGCATTTTCCCATGACAGTTGACAATGGATTCATGGTCATCATTAGACTCTTAATTCCCCCATCTGCCATTAGCTGGGTTAGCAGTGCAACAATAATACCACAAGCCCATTGTCATCGTGACTTCTCAACAAGATGAAACACGTTGTCCGAGTTTAGTTTGGAACTTGAGAAGGTGATATAGAACTGGCTGTGAGACTCGATCTGCTGGGTCTCATTATTTCTGCGAATTAAATTACATTCTCTGAATCCATAAATGTTTCCAAACAGTATGTTTCCACCATTTTGTTAGAAGGAGTTGAAGCAGAAACCACAACACCTTCAAAGTTCAGTACAGAAATAAAGATGGATTGAACAGGAATCCATCTTTTGTTTTTGAGCGCAGGGATTCCTGTATATCAATACAATTGTTATGTCCATTCGGCAGTACTGTAACCTTTCATTGCTCTTCCTGTACCAGGCTCTGGTCATTGTCATTATTCTGGGATGGCTGTTTGTACCAATCTACATCAGAGCTGGGGTGAGTAGCTTCTCATTTTGATCCTTTCCTGAGCTGTGGTATTTTCTCCTGTTTGCACAACTCTGACTGTCTCCTCTCCTCAAGGTGGTGACCATGCCGGAGTACTTGAAGAAGCGATTTGGAGGGAATCGGATCCGGATTTATCTCTCTGTGCTCTCGCTTTGCCTCTACATATTCACCAAGATATCGGTGAGTTCCGAGCCCTGTCCTTGAACCACGCCACGGACACGTTAGAAAAACAACGCAAAGCTCCCGGTCTAGCTCAATAGGTTGGGAAGTTTGATGGTTAAACGGGGCATGAGCAAACCCTGGGATGCTGCGCAGGAACAGGAGACTGGGCTGCACCATTATCATCTCCATGTGACATAGGCCAGGCCATCCCTCATGGCCCAGAGGGTAGTAAAGAGTCAACCACATCACAGTGGACCTGGACTCACTGTCCTCCCCTCAAGGACAATAGTGAACCAGATGGGTTTTTACACGGTCACCATTCGGTCAGCTTTCAACTCCAGATTCTTGTTTGTCGGGTTTAAATTTCTCCGTTTGCCACAGTTAGAATCCAATCCAGGTTCCCACTGCAGGTCAGGACTCCACTGCTCCATCACTGCCTCCCCACACTGCCAAACCACCTTCCTGCCCTGTGATGTTCCACACTCGGAGCAGAGGATCAAACAAAGAGGTAATATTGACAGGGAAAGATGCAAGATCCATCCCATATCACAGCCTTGCGCATGACTGTACACTGAACCTTCCAGACCCCGCAGGAAATGTGTCAAGAGGAAGGATTTGCTTCCAATCACCTACCGATCAGGAATGGAGGGCACAGATTTAAAGTAATCAGCAAAAGTGGGATGAGGAAGAACTTTTTCACACAGTTAAGAGTCTGGAATGCTTTCCCTGAGGCATGGAAAAGGCCTTGAGGTGAGATGTCTATTCCAGTGTGGAAACAGGCCATTCGGCCCAACAACTCCACACCAACACTCTGAAGAGTAACTCACCCATTCCCCTACTACTCTACATTTACCCCTGACTAATGCACCTAAACTACACATCCCTGAACACAATGTTGAATTTGGCATGGCCAATTCACCTAAGCTGCACATCTTTGGACTGTGGGAGGAAACCCACGCAGACACTGGGAGAATGTGCAAACTCCACACAGACAGTCGCCCGAGGCTGGAATCAAACCTGGGTCGCTGGCGCTGTGAGGCAGCAGTGTTAACCATTGAGCCACCGTGCCACATTGGAACAGTTATGTGATTCTGCAACAGGGTCAAATGGAGAGTTACTCTGCAGATCCACTAAGGGGCAGATGTTTAATAGTCATGTCGAATGTAAAATGGTAAGTGTAAAAGTATAAAGCAGGGAAGTGAGAATTTGGACTAAGTAGTGTTGAGGTTAAAATAACTCTCCAGAGTTCGGTATCCCGTCACCAAGTCCCCCTTTATTTACACAGGGAGAGTCCTTGACCCTGATCCAGCTCCTTCAGAGCCAGCTCTGAGTGAACAGGATGTCTGACCTGCCTGTACTTATCTGTCAGCCAGGGCTCCCTGATTAGACCAGACGAATAAACCCCAATCAGGGAACTCATGTTCGATGTAGTGCACCTTGCTGACTGCGTTACAATCATGACACAGGGCATCACAACATCTTTTAGCTGAGACTGTTCTCCGGCGGTGAAGCAGCTGGAGTAAGATCCACAATGGGGCCTGTGTGTATGGCCAGAGAATGGCATGAACTTGATAACTGTAAGCCTGGGTGGCACAGTGGCTCAGTGGTTAGCACTGCTGTCTCCCAGTGCGAGGGACCCGGGTTCAATTCCAGCCTTAGGTAACTGTCTGAGTGGAGTTTACACCTTCTCTCTGCGTGGGTGTGCTCCAGTTTCCTCCCACAAAGATGTGCGGAGCTAGCCAAGGTAAATAGCCCATCACATGCAGGATAGATGAATTAGCCACAGGAAATGCAGAAATGGGGTGTGGGTCTGGGTGGGATGCTCTTCAGAGGGTCAGTGTGGACATGATGGGCTGAATGGCCTGCTTCCACACTGTAGGAATTCTATGATGGGTCAAACAGCTTACTTGTGGTATTAACGTGCGAGAACAAAACCCTGAAGGAATTCAGTGGTTTGTTTTCTAACCAGAATGCTCAAATTCCTTGAACATTCCTCTGTATCTGTGCCACCTTCTCCATCCCCACCCTAAGGCCTTCCAATTCTGGCCTCCTGCTGTGCTCCAAGTTCACTTGACCCACCACTGATGGCCACCCCTTCAGCCACCAAGGTGCGCCATTAGCTAACTAAAGCTTCTCACCTCTCCCTCCCTCTTCTCCCTTAAAATCTGCTTAAGATCCGAACTTTTTGTTCCCACTGTTCTAACATCTCCGTCTTGGTGAAGTATTTTGTCACCTCCCTTTCACTCTGTCAGAGCTGCGTTATTGTTGCTATTGTAAATGACGACACAGCACGTTTCACAGATCCTTCCCGTTGCTGAGTCTTTGACAGACTTCAGATCACTCAGACTCGTGAGAGCTCAGCTCCTTTCGCAGTGCTTGTTTGAGCTGTGCTGAAAATGTGTTGCTGGAGAAGCGCAGCAGGTCAGGCAGCACCCAAGGAGCAGGAGAGTCGACGTTTCGGGCATGAGCCCTTCTTCAGGAATGAGGAGGGTGTGCCAAGCAGGCTAAGATAAAAGGTAGGGAGGAGGGACTTGGGGGAGGGGCGTTGGAAATGCGATGGGTGGAAGGAAGTTAAGGTGAGGGTGATAGGCCAGAGTGGGGTGGGGGCACAGAGGTCAGGAAGAAGATTGCAGGTTAGGGAGGAGGTGCTGAGTTCGAGGGATTTGAGTGAGACAAGGTGGGGGGAGGGGAAATGAGGAAACTGGAGAAATCTGAGTTCATCCCTTGATTCCTCATTTCCCCTCCCCCCACCTTGTCTCAGTCAAATCCCCCAAGTCCCTCCTCCCAACCTTTTATCTTAGCCTGCTTGGCACACCCTCCTCATTCCTGAAGAAGGGCTCAAGGCAGAAACGTCGATTCTCCTGCTCCTTGGATGCTGCCTGACCTGCTGCGCTTTTCCAGCAACACGTTTTCAGCTCTGATCTCCAGCATCTGCAGACCTCACTTTCTCCTCGTTTGACAGTGCGAAGGTCCATTTGTGTCACTGCTGCACACACTCAACTTTATGGCCCCAAATTTGCTGACATGTGTAATAAGGTTTAAATCTTTGAGAAGGGTTGTGGTATATAAATCAATTGTTAACAAAATTTCACAAGCAAGGGTGCAGAGGTCACACAATCCTATTCGGAATGATGCCTTGCTGTAATAATATTAATAATCATAATTGCTTTCAGTGTGACTGTAGCGAACAAGTAGGGACTGAACCATAAATGGACCATACATCAACTAGAGATGGAAATGTGTTGCTGGAAAAGCGCAGCAGGTCAGGCAGCATCTAGGGAACAGGAGAATCGACGTTTCGGGCATTAGCCCTTCTTCCTTGACCTGCTGCGCTTTTCCAGCAACACATTTCCATCTCTGGTTGATGTATGGTCCATTTATGGTTCAGAAAGTGAGGTCTGCAGATGCTGGAGATCAGAGATGGAAATGTGTTGCTGGAAAAGCGCAGCAGGTCAGGCAGCATCTAGGGAACAGGAGAATCGACGTTTCGGGCATTAGCCCTTCTTCCTTGACCTGCTGCGCTTTTCCAGCAACACATTTCCATCTCTGATCTCCAGCATCTGCAGACCTCACTTTCTCCTCATACATCAACTAGTAACAGTGTAAGCGGTTGAGACTCATCACATCCAATCTGTTTTCGTTTTGCTTCTGTTGAACCACTGGGCTGAGCTCATAGAATCCTGACAGTGTGATTAGATTAGATTACATTACAGTGTGGAAACAGGCCCTTCGGCCCAACAAGTCCACACCGCCCCGCCGAAGCGCAACCCACCCATACCCCGACATTTACCCCTTACCTAACACTATGGGCAATTTAGTATGGCGAATTCACCTGACCTGCACATCTTTGGACTGTGGGAGGAAGCCCGAGCACCCGGAGGAAACCCACGCAGACACGGAGAGAACGTGCAAACTCCACACAGTCAGTTGCCTGAGGCGGGAATTGAACCCGGGTCTCTGGCGCTGTGAGGCAGCAGTGCTAACCACTGTGCCACCATGTGGAACCAGGTGATTTGGCCCATCATGTCCATGCTGACCCTCTGAAGAGCACCCCTCCCAGGCCCACCTCTGTAACCCTGCATTCCCTGCAGCCAACCCTCCTTTGGACTGAGGGAGGAAACCAGCGGATGTACGCACGCACAATGTGGTGTTAACTCGCTGGAATAAAACTTCAAAGGAGTTCAACTGTTTTTTTTAAATCAGAAAGCTCAAATTCCTTGAACATTCCTCTGTATCTGTGTGACCTTCTCCAGCCCTATAAACCCCCACCCAAAGATATCGTTACTCTTCCAATTCTGACTTGCTGCCGTGCTCCAAGTACCTTTGACCAGTCATTCAAGTAATTGAGTATGCTTACGACTGAGATAAGCAGATTCTTGAGTATCAAGGGTTACAGGGAGAAAATGGGGTTGAGGAACCTATCAGCTGTGATTGAATGGTGGAGCAGACTCAATGGGCTGAATGGCCTAATTTCTGCTCCTGGGTCTATGGTCTTAATGTGCAAGCTCCACACAGGCAGTCACCCAAGAGTGGAATCGAACCTGGGCCCCTGGTGTTGTGAGGCAGCAGTGCTAACCACTGAGCCACCTCTGAATTGTCTCCAGGAGATGTACGCGCTTGTTTAGGCCACACCCAGAGTACTGTGCACAGATTTGGTCTCCTTCTCTCAGGAAAGATTGTCCCAGAGGGAGAGTTCCCGGGGTGCTGGGACTGTCCTACGAAGAGAGATTCAGGCCTGCATCCTGTAGACATTTGAAGAATGGGTGGCTCAGTGGTTAGCGCTGCTGCCTCACAGTGCTACGAACCTAGGTTTGATCCCAGCCTTGGGGGTGACTGTCCTGTGAGGAGTTTGTATGTTCTCCACTGTAGAGGTAAAAACAATGACTGCAGATGCTGGAAACCAGATTCTGGATTAGTGGTGCTGGAAGAGCACAGCAGTTCAGGCAGCATCCAAGAAGCTTCGAAATCGACGTTTCGGGCAAAAGCCCTTCATCAGGAATAAAGGCAGTGAGCGTGGAAAGATAAGCAGGGTGGGGGTGAAGTAGCATAGAGTACAGTGGGGGAGGGGATGAAGGTGATAGGTCAGGGTGGAGTGGATAGGTGGAAAAGGAGATAGGTAGGACAAGTCCGGACAAGTCATGGGGACAGTACTGAGCTGGAAGTTTAGAACTAGGGTGAGGTGGGGGAAGGGGAAATGAGGAAACTGTTGAAGTCCACATTGATGCCCTGGGGTTGAAGTGTTCCAAGGCAGAAGATGAGGCGTTCTTCCTCCAGGCATCTGGTGGTGAGGGAGCGGCGGTGAAGGAGGCCCAGGACCTCCATGTCCTCAGCAGAGTGGGAGGGGGAGTTGAAATGTTGGGCCACGGGGCAGTGTGGTTCTTGATTGGTGCGGGTTTCCCGGAGATGTTCCCTAAAGCGCTCTGCTAGGAGGCGCCCAGTCTCCCCAATGTAGAGGAGACCGCATCGGGAGCAACGGATACAATAAATGATATTAGTGGATGTGCAGGTAAAACTTTGATGGATGTGGAAGGCTCCTTTAGGGCCTTGGATAGAGGTGAGGGAGGAGGTGTAGGCGCAGGTTTTACAGTTCCTGCGGTGGCAGGGGAAAGTGCCAGGATAGGAGGGTGGGTTGTTGGGGGGCGTGGACCTGACCAGGTAGTCATGGAGGGAATGGTCTTTGTGGAAGGCGGAAAGGGGTGGGGAGGGAAATATATCCCTGGTGGTGGGGTCTGTTTGGAGGTGGCGGAAATGTCGGCGGATGATTTGGTTTATGCGAAGGTTGGTAGGGTGGAAGGTGAGCACCAGGGGCGTTCTGTCCTTGTTACAGTTGGAGGGGTGGGATCTGAGGGCGGAGGTGCAGGATGTGGACGAGATGCATTGGAGGACATCTTTCACCACGTGGGAAGGGAAATTGTGGTCTCTAAAGAAGGAGGCCATCTGGTGTGTCCTGTGGTGGAACTGGTCCTCCTGGGACCAGATATGGTGGAGGTGGAGGAATTGGGAATACGGGATGGCATTTTTGCAGGAGGTGGGGAGGGAAGAGGTGTAATCCAGGTCGCTGTGGGAGTCGGTGGGTTTGTAAAAAATGTCACTGTCAAGTCGGTCGTCATTAATGGAGATGGAGAGGTCCAGGAAAGGGAGGGAGGTGTCAGAGATGGTCCAGGTAAATTTAAGGTCAGGGTGGAATGTGTTGGTGAAGTTGATGAATTGCTCAACCTCCTCACGGGAGCATGAGGTGGCGCCAATGCAGTCATCAATGTAGCGGAGGAAGAGGTGGGGAGTGGTGCCGGTGTAATTACGGAAGATCAACTGCTCTACATAGCCAACAGGGACAGGCATAGCTGGGGCCCATACGTGTGTCCATGGCTACCCCTTTGGTCTGGAGGAAGTGGGAGGATTCAAAGGAGAAATTGTTAAGGGTGAGGACCAGTTCGGCCAAATGAATGAGAGTGTCGGTGGAAGGGTACTGTTGGGGACGTTTGGAGAGAAAAAAACGGAAGGCTTGGAGGCCCTGGTCATGGCGGATGGAGGTGTAGAGGGATTGGGTATCCATGGTGAAGATGAGGTGTTGGGGGCCGGGGAAACAGAAGTCTTGGAGGAGGTGGAGGGCGTGGGTGGTGTCTTGAACGTATGTGGGGAGTTCCTGGACTAGGGGGGATAGGACAGTGTCGAGGTAGGTAGAGATGAGTTCAGTGGGGCAGGAGCATGCTGAGACAATGGGTCGGCCAGGGAGGAATCCTCCCACTTCCTCCAGACCAAAGGGGTAGCCATGGGCACACGTATGGGCCCCAGCTATGCCTGTCTCTTTGTTGGCTATGTAGAGCAGTTGATCTTCCGTAATTACACCGGCACCACTCCCCACCTCTTCCTCCGCTACATTGACGACTGCATTGGCGCCACCTCGTGCTCCTGCGAGGAGGTTGAGTAATTCATCAATTTCACCAACACATTCCACCCTGACCTTAAATTTACCTGGACCATCTCTGATACCTCCCTCCCCTTCCTGGACCTCTCCATCTCCATTAGTGACGACCGACTTGACACTGACAGTTTTTACAAACCCACCGACTCCCACAGCTACCTGGATTACACCTCTTCCCACCCTATCTCTTGCAAAAATGCCATCCCGTATTCCCAATTCCTCCGCTTCCGCCGGATCTGCTCCCAGGAGGACCAGTTCCACCACAGAACACACCAGATGGCCTCCTTCTTTCGAGACCGCAATTTCCCTTCCCACGTGGTCAAAGATGCCCTCCAACGCATCTCGTCCACATCCCGCACCTCCGCCCTCAGATCCCACCCCTCCAGATGTAACAAGGACAAAACCCCCCCTGGTGCTCACCTTCCACCCTACCAACCTTCGCATAAACCAAATCATCCGCCGACATTTCCGCCACCTCCAAAAAGACCCCACCACCAGGGATATATTTCCCTCCCCACCCCTTTCCGCCTTCCGCAAAGACCGTTCCCTCCGTGACTACCTGGTCAGGTCCACGCGCCCCTACAACCCTCCCTCCCATCCTGGCACTTTCCCCTGCCACCGCAGGAACTGTAAAACCTGCGCCCACACCTCCTCCCTCACCTCTATCCAAGGCCCTAAAGGAGTCTTCCACATCCATCAACGTTTTACCTGCACATCCACTAATATCATTTATTGTATCCGTTGCTCCCGATGCGGTCTCCTCTACATTGGGGAGACTGGACGCCTCCTAGCAAAGCGCTTTAGGGAACATCTCCAGGACACCCGCACCAATCAACCACACCGCCCCATGGCCCAACATTTCAACTCCCCCTCCCACTCTGCTGAGGACATGGAGGTCCTGGGCCTCCTTCACCGCCGCTCCCTCACCACCAGACGCCTGGAGGAAGAATGCCTCATCTTCTGCCTCGGAACACTTCAACCCCAGGGCATCAATGTGGACTTCAACAGTTTCCTCATTTCCCCTTCCCCCACCTCACCCTAGTTCGAAACTTCCAGCTCAGCACTGTCCCCATGACTTGTCCGGACTTGTCCTACCTGCCTATCTCCTTTTCCACCTATCCACTCCACCCTCTCCTCCCTGACCTATCACCTTCATCCCCTCCCCCACTCACCCATTGTACTCTGTTCTCCCCTGTGTCTGGTATGCGTTTACTCCCACAATCCAAAGATGCGCAGGTCAGGTGAATTGGCTGTGCTATATTGTTCAGGGATTGTAAGTTAGGTGCATTAGTCAGGGGTAAATGTCGGGGAATGGGTCAGAGTGGACATGTTGGGCCAAAGGGCCTGTTTCCACAAGGTAGGGATTCTATGAGCAGCAGAGATGCGTTTAAGATATTTCCCCTGAGTGGAGGACCGAGAGCCATTTAAGAATGAAGGGACTGCGGACATGAGGAGAATTTTTTAAAATCTGAAGGTGATGATCATTTGGAATTTTCTACCACAGGGAGATGTGGAGGCTCAGTCTTTGAGGAAGTTTCAGACAGGCTGATAGATTTCTGATGACCAGTGCGTAAAGGGTTGTGGGTAAAAGTGTTCGATCAGCTATGGCCATATTGAATGGTGGACCAGGCGTGATGACCCACTCCTGTTTGTACGTTTCCCTAAATAAAGGGTTTGGAGGGATATGGGCCGGGTGCCGGCAGATGGGACTAGGTTGGGTTGGGACATCTGGTCGGCATGGACAGGTTGGACCGAAGGGTCTGTTCCGTGTTGTACATCTCTATGACTCTATGACTCTGTGGGTGCCAAAAAAATGGTCTGCATTTTTAAGAAGCATATACCAGCACCAAGTTCTCCCAGATTGGTTTTAGTACATTGAGGAAAACAGCAGCAATCTGAGGGAAATGTACCAATCAGGGAGGCCATTGGCCTATTCATCTCATCCCTGTTATCTCTTTTCCCAATGTCTCTCCAACACCTTTCTATCCTGGTCATTCATGGGATGTGGGCATCACTGGTTGGGCCAACATTCATTGTCCATCTTTAATCAGAGTGGTTAGAGTCATAGAGACGTACAGCACGGAAACAGACCCTCCAGTCCAACCCGTCCAAGCTGACCAGATATCCTAAATTAATCTCGTCCCTTTTGCCAGCATTTAGTCCGTATCCCTCAAAACCCTTCCTATTCATATACCCATCCAAATGCCTCTTAAATGTTGCAATTGTACCAACCTCCACCACTTCCTCTGGCAGATCATTCCATACACGTACCACCCTCTGTGTGAAAAAGTTGCCCCTTAGGTCCCTTTTATATCTTTCCCCTCTCACCCTTAACCTATGCCCTCTAGTTTTGGACTCCCCCACCCCAAGGAAAGTATCCTTTGATGTTTGGAATGTTTTTCCCACCAGAGCATTGGGTGAGGGATGGTACAGAATTGTCTTTATATATCAGATACCATTTGACTTTCGGAAATTCTCAAATTGCCTGCTGGCAAACAATAGCCCATCATCTGTGACCAACACTTCTGGGAGACCGTGTACTGCAAAAGATGCGCGCAGTATTTCTGTTGTCATCTCCATGTTTGATGAATGAATCCTATGCACGTCCAACCACTTTGAATGGGTGTTCACCATTGAGCCAATGAAAGGTCCTGCATAGTCGATGTGTAACTCAGTCCAGGTGTGGGGGAGCGGCTGGCGGTAATTTTTGTCCTGGTTGGCACTCTGGGCACTCCCCCATCAGCACGCCTATGTCTGCGTCCACACCTGGCCACCAGACATAACATCTCACCAACATATTCATCTTGGAAACCCCTAGATGACCCAGCTGGAGTTTAGCCAGTATCTGGCTGTGACCTTTGCTTGGGGACAATCATTCTTCCTCCCCAAAATAATACACCCATCCTGTGCTGTGATCTGGTCTCTCCGAGTCAGAGAAGGTTTCAACTCGGGTTGCGAGCCCCCTTTGGTATCCCCCATCACCACCAGCTGTTTCAGTTTGGTCAGGACCAGATCTTTCTGCAGCCCACAATCTGATATTGTCAGCTACGACTGGTAGTGTGTCCAGAAACTGTAGAACCAATACAGACTCTTCCAGTGGGTGGTGTACCTGTCAGCAGGTGACAACTCAATGCATCCACATTTGTTACTTGATCTCCTGGATGGTGTTCCAATTTGTAATTAAGAGCTCTTAGAATTAGAACCCACCACTGAATTCAGCCTGAAGCTGAGGACAGCACTGCCTTGTCCTAGTTGAGTAGACCCAGCTGAGGTTTGTGGCTTGTTATTATAACAAATTTACCCAATAAAGGTATTGGTGAAATATCCTGACTCCAAAAATGACTGCCAAACCTCCCTTCTCTATCGGGGCGTATTTACACTCTGCATCAGCCAATGTCCTGGGTGTATATGCTATTGGGCATTCCTCTCTATTGGGCCACCAACTACCCCAATGCCATACAGGGAGGCAACGCATGTCAATACCAGATCTTACTTGGAATCATAGTGTGCCCACACCTTAGAGGATGATAAGCTGTGTCTTCACTTCCCTGAAAGACAAGGCCTGGCTACGCAACCATTTCCAAGGCTGCCCCTGTTTTTTTCGGAGTTGATGCAAAGGTGCCAGGATGGAGGCCAGGTTATGTATGAACTTTCCGTAATAGTTCCCAAGGAAAGACCGAGGTTTCGGTACACATGTGGGAGCTGGGGCACCTTTGATCACCCTCATTGTATCTTCCACCAGGTGTAACCCAGTCTTGTTGATTTTGTAGCCCAAGTAGGGGGGGGGGGGTTTGGAATATACATTTTCTGCTTCTAAGGTGCGTGTGAGACCCATCTAAAGACTGTGGCCAACTTCTCTGAGTGCTCCTTATTGATCTTGCCTGTTATTAGCACACCATCTAGATAAATAGTGGCCTGGGACAGACCTTGTAAAATGTTCTCCATCATCTGCTGAAGAACTGCACAGGCTGATGAGACCCCAAAAGCTCTCTCTCACATAATGATACAAACCCTTATGGGTATGAATTGCAGCACATTTTATGGAATCCTCACCTAACCACATCTGCAGTTAACACATGGCTCATGTCCAGCTTGTGTGAAGGACAGCGATCCCCACCCCACCCCACCCCTCAGGTTTGAGTACAGGGTGTTAGAGATTAAGCATTTATTCCAATCACCAATTCATCGCCACCAAGACATTTCAAGGATAATTAGGGGCGGGCAATAGATGCTGACCCAGCCAGTGACACCCACATCTCATGAGTGAATGAAGAAAAATAGGCTTGCTCTGTGTCGCTGGGCCACACTCCTGAAGCTTCCATCCTAACAGCATTGTGGGTTTACCTCCACTAACGGACTCAGTCAGGCAGCTCACCACTACTTTCTCCAGGCCTGTGTCTGTGATCAGATCTCCAGTTGGCAACTGTCACATGTGCCAGCAGCTGGTTTTGGTGGGACTAGCAGAGGGGCAGAGAGGGCATTACACATGCGTCCACCCTCACACCCAAAGGGGATCACTTTGTGACAGCAAAAGGAGAAATGTCAGAATATTTACTGAGTACCCTTTCTTCATCTGTTTCTTCCAGGCGGACATGTTTTCAGGAGCCATATTTATTCGAGAGGCGCTGGGATTGAACTTGTATGTTGCCGTGGTGATCCTGCTTTCCATCACTGCACTGTATACTGTGACGGGTAAGAGCACGCATCAGGAGAGCTCGGCTCTGTCAATCCTGACTTCTCCGCAGTCAGCGAGGACGATTAAAGGTTAATCCACACCAGAGTCAGGAGGAATGGGGGGGTTGGGGGAGGTGTGGCAGGGGTGGGGAGAAGTGGAGATGCTTGTTGGTGGTGCTGATCCTGTAACCACTGGCAACCCGATGTGAATATGAAGCAGATTGAAGGTGCAGGGGCTGCGGGAGGCAGACAGATGCAATCTTGCACATGGCGTGACATGAGGCGTTCGGCCGAGATGGAGCACAGATTCATCAGAATGACGTTTACCCATTGAGGGGAGGTGGGCCAACATTTCTGACCCATCCCTAATAGCCCTGGAGAAAGTAGTGGTGAGCTGCCTGACTGAGTCCGTGTTAGTGGAGGTAAACCCACAATGCTGTGAGGTTGGAAGCTTCAGGAGTGTGACCCAGCGACAGTGAAGGAACAGCGACATGTTTCCTGGTCAGGATGGTGAGTGGCTTACGGGGGAACTTGCAAATGGTGGTATTTCCATGTATGTCTTGCCCTTGGGCTTTGAGATGGTACTGGTTGGTTGTATGTTATAGTTGGCGGGTGTTACAGTTGGTACGTGTTATATTGGATAGTGTTCATTTAAGAGGTGGGTCAAATGACATGAGTGAGTCATTAGCCAGGTTCGTGGGCTTGTCCAGACTCTTACAGAGTACACGGTTTCAGAATAAAACATTCCTGTTGAGTTCCAGCAAACAATGAGTTTGTCTGTTCTTTAATTCTGACTGGAGCCAAGTAATTGCGCAGTCCAGAATAGTTGTGCGTTAGGAAGGTGCTCGCTGAAGAGAGTTGATGAATTTCTACAATGTCTCTTATTGATGGTGAACTCTGCTACTGCTGGTGGTGGAGGGACTGGATGCCTGTAGATGTGGTGCCAATCAAGCAGGCTGCTCTGTCCTGGATGGTTTGGCGCTCCTTTGCTGGACATTAGAGTAGGAGTACCCCCCCGTCTTTCGTCAACTCATGTGCCTCTGTCTCCATGGGGGTCAGGTTCAAATGAGCGGCTTGTCTCCTTCTATCTTCACACTTTGCTTATTATTGGGGCTCCCTTTACTCCACCAGCAGGAGGGGAAGGGAACGTGAGGAATCCCTTCCTGCTGACCCTAGCCCCTGGGATCAGTTTCCATGTACCGCTGCTCTCCCCAGCTCACCGGATGGCATGAGGAAGGTGGATATGGGGAAGCAGATACCTGTAACTGCAATGCAGCTAGAAACCCATGGTGAGGCGACAGTGGGTGATTCGCTGACCATCTGATGCCTCCAAAATGTCCATGGATCGCACATCAGACTGACTGCTCGGGGACTGAGGAGATTATTAATTTCTCTCTCTCTCTAATGAGGGAGCAGCCCCTATGGTCTGGTAAGATGATGGCAACTTGGGTGGTATGGTGGCTCAGGGGTTAGCCCTGCTGCCTCACACCGGCAGGGTCCTAGGTTCGATCCCAGCCTCGGGCGACTGTCTGTTTGGAGTTTGTACATTCTCCCCGTGTCTGTGTGGGTTTGCTCTGGTTTCCTCCCACAGTCCAAGGATGTGCAGGTCAGGTGAATTGGCCAGGCTAAATTGCCCAGAGTGATAGGTTTATTAGTCAGGGGTAAATGTGAGGGAATGGGTCTGGGGGCTGCTCTTCGGAGAGTCGGTGGAGACTTGTTGGGCTGAAGGGCCTGTTTCCGTACTGCAGAGAATGTAACCTAATATGTGTATGCATGTATCTGTGAGTATGTGCAAAACAGCACGTGTGCATGATTCTATCTATGGGTGTGCGGTATCTGTGACAGTGGTTTTCAATGGTTCTGTGTATGTATGTGCATTCTGTAGGGGAAGCAGTTTTAGTTTCAACACAATTAAGTTCCAAAGGGTGAATTCCACACATTTGTTGCAATATTAACTCCCCTGTGTAACAGAGAGGAATGTTGGCACTGTTGCTGGAGCCCAGTGTGTGTGAAATAGCAGGGAGTTATTCGGTTACTTATGGAAACAGTAATCATGGGCTAACTAAACTTAAAATGATGCCAATACTATCAAGCTCCAGACAATTCCATCCTGTTCCCCTTGAGTGTAAATGTCAGAGCTTCAGGCTAATGCTGCAATGAGCTGTCATGACTCAGCGTCAGCAGGGCAACTTCGTTCCAAATTCCATTCCTCCCACCCTATATCAGATTAACTGGTATTAACAACAACAACATGCATTTAATAACACTTTCAGTCCAGCAAAGGCATTTCACAAGAATATCATCAGGCAGAATAACGAGATACTGAGGGAGATACCTGGACAGGTGATCAAAGACATCGGTTAGTGGGGCAGATTGGAAGGGAATCTTGAAAGCGTTAGGGGCTGTTTACAGAGGGAATTCCAGAGCTTGGGAGCTGGATGGTGAAGGACTGGTTCAGTAAAGACTTACAAAGATGTTGCCCAGGTTGGAGGATTTGAGCGAGAGGGAGAGGCTGAACAGGCTGGGGCTAATTTCCCTGGAGTGTCGGAGGCTGAGGGGTGACCTTATAGAGGTTTATAAAGTCATGAGGGGCATGGATAGGGTAAATAGACAAAGTCTTTTCCCTGGGGTGGGGGAGTTCAGAACTAAGAGAGCATAGGTTGAGGGTGGTGCGTGTATGGAATGAGTTGCCAGAGGAAGTGGTGGAGGCTGATACAATTGCAACATTTGAAAGGCATCTGGATGGGTATGTGAATAGGAAGGGTTTAGAGGGATATGGGCCAAGTGCTGGCAAATGGGATTAGATTAGGTTAGGATATCTGGTCGGCATGGACAAGTTGGACTGAAGGGTTTGTTTCTGTGCTGTATGTCTCTATGATTCTATGACTGGCAGCCAATGTATTGATGGGAAGGAAGTCAGACGAGAGGTGATACAATATACATTGGCACCATCAGTTCGGACCAGGGCTGGGAAATCAGGCTCGGTTCCTCCTTCAGTTTGTAACTCGGTCCACCCTGTTTGAAAGCACTCATGCATAAATAGGCAAAGACGTGAACTAAATCTCACCCTCGTTTTATACTCTGACCTGCTGGATACGCCCCCTGTTTTGTTCACATTCAATGAATAACATTGGTGGTGTGACGTGAGTCCACGTTGCAGCCAGTGAGTGCTCCAATAACTAGGGAAGGTGTCGTGGTATGGTTAATAAGGTACCTGCCTCTGGGACTGTGATCTGGATTCAAGTCTCACACCATAGCAGAGAGATCGACACGACAGGATAAAGGCCCTGTGGCCCATCATATCTGTACTGGTCAAAAACAACTGCCTAACTATTCCAATCCCATTTTCCAGCACTTGGCTTATTGTCTTCTATGCCTTGGCATTGCAAATGTATATCTAGATACTTTTAGATTACTTACAGTGTGGAAACAGGCCCTTCGGCCCAATAAGTCCACACTGACCCGCCGAAGCTTAACCCACCCAGACCCATTCCCCTACATTTACCCCTTCGCCTAACACTACAGGCAATTTAGCATGGCCAATTCACCTGACCTGCACATCTTTGGACTGTGGGAGGAAACCGGAGCACCCGGAGGAAACCCACGCAGACACTGGGAAAATGTGCAAACTCCACACAGTCAGTCACCTGAGGTGGGAATTGAACCCGGATCTTTGGTGGTGTGAGGCAGCAGTGCTAACCACTGTGCCATCGTGCCACCCACTTACACACATTGAAAAAAATGCTTAAAACGTTATGAGGGTTTCTGCCTCCAAAACCCTTACAGGAGTGGCTTCCACATCCCACCATTCTCTGGGAGAAAAGAACTTCCTCACATCTCCTCAACCTCTTGACCCTTACTTTAAATCCATACCTCCGGTCAATAATTCCTCCATCAAGAGGTTTCCGCCCATCTATCCCTTACAGTTTTACACATCTCAATCACATCCCTTCTCAATCTCCTCTGTTCTAAGGAAAACAACCCCGGTCTGTCCAATCACTTTTCATCAGGTGGAATAAGGTGAGGGTGCTTGCAGCACAGTTTGGTACCTGGGATTTCGATGTTGCGGCCATTTCGGAGACATGGATAGAGCAGGGACAGAAATGGTTGCTGCAGATTCCAGGATTTAGATGTTTCAGTAAGAACAGAGAAGATGGTAAAAGAGGGGGAGGTGTGGCATTGTTAGAGAATAACAGTATGATGGTGGCAGAAAAGATGTTTGAGGATTCGTCTCCTGAGGTAAGTTTGGGCTGAGGTTAGCAACAGGATAGGAGAGGTCACCCTGTTGGGAGTTTTCGATAGGCCTCCAAATAGTTCCAGAGATGTCGAGGAAAGGATAGCAGAGATGATTCTGGATAGGAGTGAGAGACACAGGGTAGCTGTTACGGGAGGCTTTAACTTTCCAAATATTGACTGGAAATACTATAGTTTGAGCACTTCAGAAGGGTAAATTTTTTGTCAATTTGTGCAGGATGGTTTCCTGACACAGTATGTAGACAGGCCAACAAGGGACGAGGCCACATTGGATTTGGAGGCAGGTGAGCACTTTGGTGATAGTGACCTCAATTTGGTTGTGTTTACTTTAGCAATGGAAAGGGATAGGAATATACTGCAGGGCAAGAGTTCTAACTGGGGGAAAGGCAATTAGGATGCGATTAGGCAAGATTTAGGATGCATAGGAAGGGGAAGGAAACTGCAGGGGATGGGCACAACTGAAATGTGGAGCTTGTTCAAGGGACAGCTACTGCATGTCCTTGATACGTATGTACCTGTCAGGCAGGGAGGAAGTTGTTGAGTGAGGGAACCGTGGTTTATTAAAGAAGTTGAATCTCTTGTCAAGAGGAAGAAGGGGAGGCTTCTGTTAGGATGAAATGTGAAGGCTCAGTTAGAGCGCTTGAGAGATACAGGTTAGCCAGGAAGGACCTAAAGAGAGAGTTAAGGAGAGCCAGGAGGGGACATGAGAAGTCGTTAGCAGATAGGATCAAGGAAAACCCTTTCTATAGGTATATCAGGAATAAAGGAATGGCTCAAGAAAGATTAGGGCCAATCAAGGACAGTAGTGGGAAGCTGTGCGTGGAGTCAGAGGAGATAGGGGAAGTGCTAAATATTTTTCATTCACACTGGAAAAAGACAATGTTATCAAGGAGAATACTGAGATCCAGGCTACTAGACCAGACAGGATTGAGGTTCATAAGGAGGAGGGGTTAGCAATTCTGGAAAGGGTGAAAATAGATAAGTCCCCTGGGCCGGATGGGATTTGTCCTGGGATTCTCTGGGAAGCCAGGGGGAGATTGCAGAGCCTTTGGCTTTAATCTTTGTGTCGTCATTGTCTACAGGAATAGCCTGTAGTGTTCAGGGGTATACAGACTAGGTGGATTATCCACAGGAAATGCAGGGTACCTTAGGTAAGGGTCTGGGTGCAATGCTGTTTGGACGGTCATTGGGGACTAAATAGGGTGAGCGGAGGATTCTATTAACTCTATGCCTCAACTAATAAAGGCAAGTATCCAATATGGCTTGTTAACCACTTTTTTCCTCTTGCCCTGATACCTTGAGGATTCAGTGAGGCATGCACACCAACATCCCTCTGATCCTCAGTACTTCCCGTTCATCATGTATTCCCTTGTTTGTCCTGCCGATGTGCATCACCTCACATTTATCTGGATTGAAAACTGAACACCCGGGCTCAGTTTTGAGGCCAGTGCCTTCGCCCTTGGAGCTCTGATGTTTAAGGTCTTGATGTTCAAGGGGGAGTTGCATGTGTCCAAATGGGTTTAGCATTAACCTGCAGACCCTTCTGGTATCCGCTGCGACAAGCTACAGAGCTTCGTTTCCAGCCAAAAGGGTGTGGTAGCTGGAGACAAACAGCTTGCCCCATGTTAAAAACCCCAGGTTCACTGTGAGGAACAGTCAGAGAGTACCGAACTCCCAGCCAACAGTGCTCAGGATGAGTGACAGGTTAATTTGTCCTTGGTGCATTTGATCACAGCAGCCTTGTTGTTCTGTCGGGTTGAAACGATTTTGAACACAATGCCTGCATTCAGACCAAGCAGCAATCGATCTCTCACACACTGGCTCCCTCGCTCAGTTTGTTCACCTATTAATGCAAAGCTGTTGGATATGGGACTGAAAGGGTTAATTCCTGACTGAGTGTTCTACCCAATGTGCTGACGTCGCAAGGACTTAGGGCAGAGTAAGGTAGGTGTAGATAGATCAACACCGACCTCCCAACAGTCTTTGTAGTAATCTGGAACCTATTCTTATAACCTGTGGTTACTTGGACAGATGCAATTCTCATTAAAACACACACATTTGGCCACGTAAACAATCCACACGATTGAAAGATACAAAAGATATGACTGATTTGGAAACATTTTCGAACACTGTGGGAGTGTCGGTTTCAATACGAGCACAGTGACACTCGAGAAGCTTGACATCATCCAGGACAAACCAGCTCCTTGATTGACACCACATCCTCAAGCATCCACTCCCTCCCCCACCGATGCTCAGTAGCAGCAGTGTGTACTGTCCACAAGGCACACCGCAGAAATTCACTAAAGATCCTCAGACAGCACCTTCCAAACCCACGACCGCTACCAGCTGGAAAGACAAGGGCAGCAGATACAGGGGAATACCACCCGCTGCAAGTTCCCCTCCAAGCCACTCACCACCCTGACTTGGACATATTCTGCTATTCCTTCACTGTCGGTAGAACAGTGTCCTGGAATTGAAAGATGTGTTGCTGGAAAAGCGCAGCAGGTCAGGCAGCATCAAAGGAGCAGGAGAATCGACGTTTCGGGCATAAGCCCTTCTTCAGGCGATTCTCCTGCTCCTTGGATGCTGCCTGACCTGCTGCGCTTTTCCAGCAACACATTTTTCAGCTCTGATCTCCAGCATCTGCAGTCCTCACTTTCCCCTAGTGTCCTGGAATTCCCTCCCTCACAGCACTCGAACTGCGGTGGGTCAAGCAGGCAGCTTTTTCTCATGGGCAACAAGGGACGAGTAATGAATGCTGACCCAGCCACATCCCATAAAAAGCAAGTCCGACCTCAATGATTTCCCTGTTGTTTCACTCCTGCTTCTTCCCTGTTTACAAGAGATACAGCTCCAGTTTGAGTGTGAGTCCCTGTGGCTCCTCACAGTACCTTGTTCTTTATGTACAACTTTCCACCATCACTCATGGCGTTCCTTGTAGCTTTTGCTGAGCGCCCCCCACCACCCCCCACCTCTTCTCCCCACCTACGGATTCTAGAGTCTCCCGGGGTTTCTGTGATCTTCGAGTGTCAAACCACTGAGAGATCCAACAGGACGAGATGGGGGAGGGTGGAGGGAGTTGTTGAAAGTGAGGCACCTCCCTTTGAAGCGATGGCTGAGTCTTATCCATTTCCTGAGAGATTCTCCCACTGCTGTTACTAACTGCGAAGGTTTTCAGGATCTTTAAGCATCAGCCTTAATTCATAAAGGGACAACTCTCTGAGCAACCAGAGGCAAATAAAGATGCTCCCTCTTCCAAATGAAATGTCAATTACTATTCAATCACAGAAACCTGACCGTTAAACCCAGCTTATCCTCATGTTAAAACCATAAGATGGAGGAACAGAAATAGGCCGTTCAGCCCATCAAGTCTGTGCTGCCATTCAGTGAGATCCAATGATTCCTTCGATCCCATGGGCTCTGACCTTTCGGATCAGCCTTCCATGTGACACCTTGTCAAAGGCCTCACTGAATTCCATATAAGCGACATCAACTGCACTGTCCTCATCAATATATCCAGCCACCTTTTCAAAAAACTCAACTAAGTCACACAGGATCTCACGCGAACAAATCTGTGCTAACTGTGAGAAACGAAGCTCACTCACTTCAATAATTTCAGTCCGAGACAAGATCTGAAACAATCAGTATGTTTATTATACACTTGCAAGTGTGGTGCCTGAAATAGACACCCAGAGTTTAACAAGTAAATATCTTATATAGGATTCACTACTCCCAACCCGGTGCCCATTACTGTTGTCTATCTCCTGCCTTATCCGGCCTTGTGCATAACAAAGTACAAGGTTAACTCGTCCGTTTCACCACATCCTGCTGTGGCCCATTGTTAGGTATATCCTCCTTCACTGCTATCTATTTCCCTTACTTGTGATGTTTCCTCCCTTTCCCCAACCATATTGATCCTTATCACCTTTTAATTGGGGTTTGTTTTTGTGTTTTTGCAAAAGTGGGATAACAGATGCTTATAACTACTGCTTGTACAAGCATATCTGGCTAAACCTACATCCTCACAGCACCTTATCTATTTGTCTGTAACATCTACCATTGTTTGCAGGCACGTTGCATTCTTGCATGCACATTTTCGCTAATACAAAAACAATTATATATTTCCTTTACATAGTTTTCATTCTTGTTGACTCAGCTCTTGGTTGAGACAATTATACACTGGTGTGAGTGCCTTTACCTCGCATAAGTAATTATGATTGCAGAAGTAACACTACTTTACCTATATCCCACATAACTACCCCTCATCAATCAATGTCTTGATTGATCCTGTCCTCAGAAGTTTTATCCAATAATTTTCCGACCATGACGTCAAACTAACTGCTCTGTAATGACATGGCCTATCTCTGCTGCCCTTCTTGAATAAAAGAACCACATTCGCTATCCTCCACTTCACTTGTGGCTGACAAAGTATTAAATATATCCACCAGGGCCCCCATAATCTCCTCCCTTGCCTCCGATAGCAGCCTGGGATACATCTCATCAGGATTTGTCCCTGTTAAAACATCTAACACCACCTCTTTATTAATCTTTACATATTCCAGAACCTCACCAGCCCCACTGAAATTCTCCTCTGTGAATACCGATGGGAAATATTCATCGAAGACCTCACCCAAACTCAATGCTTGGATTTCCCCTAATACATCCCACCCTTTCCCGAGTAATCCTCTTATTCTTCGGATAATTATAAAAAGCCCTGGTGCTTTTCACAATCCCATCTGCCAAATATATTTCATGGCCCTCCTAATTTCCTCTTTAAGCAAACGCTTCAACTCTCTCCAGTTTTGAAGGGCCAGTCCTGTTTGTTGATGCACTGTATCTGACATCTTTCTCTTTCTCTTTAAGAACTTTTCCATATCCTGTGATATCCACGGTCCCTAGACCTGCTGCCAAACACACTGAAATCTCACTATCCTACTTTTAAAAGGCTCCCACTTGCCGATGTAGATTTACCTGCAAATAGCTGCTCCTAGTCTCGGCCAGATCCTGTCTAAAACTATTGAAATTGGCCTTCTGCCAATTTAGAAAGTTAACTTCTGCACTGTCCTTATCCCCTTCCCATAGTGGTTTTGAAAGTTATGGTCACCATTCCCAAAATGCACACCCACTGAAACTTCAACCACTTGACTGTCTTCATTCCCTTGCATTCGGACGAGCACTGCTCCATCTCGAATGGGGCTATCTACGTACTGACACAAAACTCTTTCCTGGGTGCACTTTAACAAATCCACACCGTCTCATCCTATGGCAATCCCAGCTAACTTTAGGAAAGTTGAAGTCCCCTACAACTATAACCCTGTTTCTCTCAGATCTTTCTATGATTAGTTTACAAATCTTCCTCGCACTGTTGGGAGGCCTGCAGTATAATCCTAGCAACGTACTTAACCCTTCTACAATGACCTCTTTCATTACTGCCATGATAGTTTCCTTTATCAAGAATGCAATGCCCCGACCTCTGTCGCTTCACTCCCTATCCAACTTAAAACTTGCATACCCTGGAATGTTGAGCTGTCAATTCTGTCCTTCCTTCACAAACGTCTCCATGACAATATCATATTCTCACGTGCTCTAAGTTCATCCACCGACTCACTCAGGATTCTTGCATTAAAATTGGTACAGTTTAGCTTTCCCGACCTCCCATGAGTCTTATCCAGGCCGTGGCTTCACCACCTTCTGGAATGTCCTGGCCTTCCTTCTGCATCTGACTGGACCTTACCCCCACTCTGGGCCCCCTGCCTAATTAGTTGAAGATCTCCCTGACAACATGAGCAAATCTCCCAGCAAGGTTATTGGACCTATTGTGATTCAGGTACAACCCATCCAGTTTGTACAGGCCCTTCCTACATAGTCTAGAGACTAACCCAATGACTCAGAAAGAAAGCCTGCCTTACTGCGCCATCCCTTTGGCCATGAGTTCACAGCAACTGAAGAACATAAGGAGCAAGAGTAGGCCATCTGACCCTGGGCTGGCACGGTGGCTCAGTGGTTAGCACTGTTGCCACCAAGCGCCAGGGACCCGGGGTCAATTCCTGCCCTGCGTGACTGTCTGCGCGGAGGTTTGCACATTCTCCCCGTGTCAGCGTGGGTTTCCTCCCACAGTCCAAAGATGTGCAGGTTAGGCGAATTGGCTGTGCCAAATTCCCCATAGTGTTCGGTGCATTCGTCAGGGGGAAGTGTAGGGTAGGGGTCTGAGTGGGTTGCTCTTCAGAGGATTGGTGTGGACTTGTTGGGCTGAAGGGTCTGTTTCCATACTGTCGGGAATCTAATCTAATCATTCAGTAAGATCAGGCTGGTCATTTTACCTGCACTCAGCTCAACTTACCTGCCTGCTCACCGCAATCTTTAATTCCTTCACTGACTAAAATCTATCTATCTTTACCTTCAAAACATTCATTTGACCTATCTTCCTATACTTGGTAACACTTGGCACTTCAAGTTACCTGGAGATTGCAACCTGATTAGTCTTGTCTTTACACACTTCCTAACTCTCTCAACTCCCATTGCAAAACATCATTTCTGTTTGATCCAACTCAATGATTTCCACTGTCGATTACTCCAAGTGTTTTACTTTGGAAAGTTTTGTTCAATTTTCTTTTTCTTTCCCTTGAGAGATTTCCACTCACCAACTCAAACTTTAACCCGAGGTCTTTGAAGCTGGGAGGGAAGACAGGGCAGCCTCTGTATCATATTGAAGCTGTTCAGAGCAGCAAGCATCAGCAGGGAAAGGAACCAGGAAGGCAAACAGGGACAGAGGAGGAGAGACGATGGAACTGCACAGAAAATCAATCACGGTTTCTACACAGCCACACAGCTCCCCTCAAACCCTCCTCAGTCAGTTAGTCATTCAGAGCGAACACCTCAGATAGTTTCCAAGCCAACGTCAGTCACACTTAACAATATCCTATTGAGACCATCGAATTAAATCAAACAATTAAATCAGGTCAACGTAATCAGAGTTAAATAGTAGCTTTGAGTTTAAAACTTTGTCTTATCAAACTTCAGTATAACCCTATGAGCAAAGTGGTCCAATTCAGTACGCAATTTCCACCAAACCATATTCTCTCATCATCTATTCCTCCAGACACCAACTCACTGACCCCAATCCCGACCCTCAGTCTCGCACTGACACCACTCCTGACCCTCATTTACTCATTGATCTCAATCCTGACCCTCACACTCTCACTGACCCCAATCCCGACGCTCACTATCTCACTGACCCCAATCCTGACCCTCACTCTCTAACTGGCCCCAATCCTGACCTTCACACTCTCACTTACCACAATCCTGACTCTCGTTCTATCACTGACCCCAATCCTGACCCTCACTCTCTCACTGACTGCAATCCTGACCCTCACTCTCTCACTGACTCCAATCCCAACCCTCACTCTCTCTCACTGACCACAATCCTGACCCTCACTCCCTCACGGATCACAATCCCGACCTTCACTCTCTCACTGCACCCAATCCCGACTCTCACTCTCTCACTGAACTCAATCCCGACCCTCACTCTCTACCTGACCCCACTCCTGACCCTCACTCTCTCACTGACCCCAGTCCTGACCCTCACTCTCTCACTGACCCCAATCCCGACCCTCACTCCCTCACTGATCCCAATCCCGACCCTCACTCTCTCACTGATCCCAACCCCGACTCTCACTCTCTCAGTGATCCCAATCCTGACTCGCTCTCTCACTGACCTCAATCCTGATCCCCACTCTCTCACTGACCCCAGTCCTGACCCTCACTCTCTCACTGACCCCAGTCCTGATACTCACTCTCTCACTGACACCAATCCTGACCCTCATTCTCTCACTGACCCCAATCCTGACCCTCACTCTCGCACTGACCCCATTCCTGACCCTCACTCTCTCACTGACCCCAATCCTGACCTTCACTCTCTCACTGACCCCAATCCCGACCCTCACTCTCGCACTGACCCCACTCCTGACCCTCACTCTCTCACTGACCTCAATACTGGCCCTCACTCTCTCACTGATCCTAGTCCTGGCCCTGACTCTCTCACTGACCCCAATCCCGATCCTCACTCTCTCACTGACCCCACTCCTGACCTTCACTCTCTCACTGACCCTAATGCTGAACCTCACTCTCTCACTGATTCCAATTCCGACCCTCACTCTCTCTCACTGACCTCAATCCTGACCCTCACTCTCCCACTGACCCCAACCCTGACCCTCACATTCTCACTGACTCCAATCCTGACCCTCACTCTCTCACTGAACCCAATCCCGACCCTAACTCTCTCACTGACCCCAGCCCGACCCTCACTATCTCACTGACCCCAATCCTGACCCTCACTATCTCACTGACCCCAATCCTGACCCTAACTCTCTCTCACTGACCCCAATCCTGACCCTCAGTCTCTCACTGACCCAAATCCTGACCCCACTCTCTCACTGACCCCAATCCTGACCTTCACACTCTCACTGACCCCAATCCTGACCCTCACTCACTCACTGACCCCAATCCTGACCCTCTCTCTCACTGACCCCAATCCCGGCCCTCACTCTCTCACTGACCCCAATCCCGGCCCTCACTCTCTCACTGACCCCAATCCCGACCCTCACTATTTCACTGACCCCAATCCTGACCTTCACACTCTCACTGACCGCAATCCTGACCTTCACACTCTCACTGACCCCAATCCTGACCCTAACTCTCTCTCACTGACTCCAATCCTGACCCTCACTCTCACTGACCCCAATCTCGACCCTCACTCTCTCACTGACCCCAATCCCGACCCTCACTATCTCACTGACCCCAATCCCGACCCTCAGTATCTCACTGACCCAAATCCTGACCTTCACACTCTCACTGACCCCAATCCTGACACTCACTCTCTCACTGACCGCAATCCTGACCCTCACACTCTCTCACTGACTCCATTCCTGACCCTCACTCTCTCACTGACCGCAATACCGACCCTCACTCACTCACTGACCCCAATCCTGACCCTAACTCACTGACCCCAATCCCGTCCCTCACTATCTCACTAACCCCAATGCTGACACTCACTCTCTCACTGACCGCAATCCTGACCCTCACTCTCTCACTGACTCCATTCCTGACCCTCACATTCTCTCACTGACCCCAATCCTGAACCTCACTCTCGCACTGTTCCCAATCCTGACCCTCACTCTCTCACTGACCCCAAGCCCGACCCTCACTCTCGCACTGACCCCAAGCCCGACCCTCACTCTCGCATTGACCCCAAGCCCGATCCTCACTCTCTCTCACTGACCCCAATCCCGACCCTCACATTCTCACTGACTCCAGTCCTGACCCTCACACTCTCACTTGCTCCAATCCTGACCCTCACTCTCTCACTGACCCCAATACCGACCCTCACTCACTCACTGACCCCAATCCTGACCCTAACTCACTGACCCCAATCCCGACCCTCACTATCTCACTAACCCCAATGCTGACACTCACTCTCTCACTGACCCAAATCCTGAACCTCACTCCCTCACTGACCTCAATCCTGACCGTCACTCTCTCACTGGCCCCAATCGTGACCCTCACTCTCTCACTGACCTCAATCCTGACTCTCACTCTCTCACTGACTTCAATCCTGACCCTCACTCTCTCACTGACCTCAATCCTGACCCTCACTCTCTCACTGACCTCAATCCTGACCCTCACTCTCTCACTGGCCCCAATCCTGACCCTCACTCTCTCACTGACCTCAATCCCGACCCTCTCTCTCACTGACCCCAATCCCGACCCTCACATTCTCACTGACTCCAGTCCTGACCCTCACTCTCTCACTGACCCCAATCCCGACCCTCACTCTCTCTCACTGACCCCAATCCGGACCCTCACTCTCTCACTGACCCCAATCCCGACCCTCACTCTCTCTCACTGACCCCAATCCGGACCCTCACTCTCTCACTGAACTCAATCCTGACCCTCAATCTCTCACTGACCCCAATCCCACCCTCACTATCTCACTGACACCAATCCAGACCCTCACTCCCTCACTGACCCCAATCCCGACCCTCACTCCCTCACTGATCCCAATCCCGACCCTCATTCTCTCACTGAACCCAATCCCGACTCACTCTCTCAGTGATCCCAATCCTGACTCACTCTCTCACTGACCTCAATCCTGATCCCCACTCTCTCACTGACCCCAGTCCTGACCCTCACTCTCTCACTGACCCCAGTCCTGATACTCACTCTCTCACTGACACCAATCCTGACCCTCATTCTCTCACTGACCCCAATCCTGACCCTCACTCTCGCACTGACCCCATTCCTGACCCTCACTCTCTCACTGACCCCAATCCTGACCTTCACTCTCTCACTGACCCCAATCCCGACCCTCACTCTCGCACTGACCCCACTCCTGACCCTCACTCTCTCACTGACCTCAATACTGGCCCTCACTCTCTCACTGATCCTAGTCCTGGCCCTGACTCTCTCACTGACCCCAATCCCGATCCTCACTCTCTCACTGACCCCACTCCTGACCTTCACTCTCTCACTGACCCTAATGCTGAACCTCACTCTCTCACTGATTCCAATTCCGACCCTCACTCTCTCTCACTGACCTCAATCCTGACCCTCACTCTCCCACTGACCCCAACCCTGACCCTCACATTCTCACTGACTCCAATCCTGACCCTCACTCTCTCACTGAACCCAATCCCGACCCTAACTCTCTCACTGACCCCAGCCCGACCCTCACTATCTCACTGACCCCAATCCTGACCCTCACTATCTCACTGACCCCAATCCTGACCCTAACTCTCTCTCACTGACCCCAATCCTGACCCTCAGTCTCTCACTGACCCAAATCCTGACCCCACTCTCTCACTGACCCCAATCCTGACCTTCACACTCTCACTGACCCCAATCCTGACCCTCACTCACTCACTGACCCCAATCCTGACCCTCTCTCTCACTGACCCCAATCCCGGCCCTCACTCTCTCACTGACCCCAATCCCGGCCCTCACTCTCTCACTGACCCCAATCCCGACCCTCACTATTTCACTGACCCCAATCCTGACCTTCACACTCTCACTGACCGCAATCCTGACCTTCACACTCTCACTGACCCCAATCCTGACCCTAACTCTCTCTCACTGACTCCAATCCTGACCCTCACTCTCACTGACCCCAATCTCGACCCTCACTCTCTCACTGACCCCAATCCCGACCCTCACTATCTCACTGACCCCAATCCCGACCCTCAGTATCTCACTGACCCAAATCCTGACCTTCACACTCTCACTGACCCCAATCCTGACACTCACTCTCTCACTGACCGCAATCCTGACCCTCACACTCTCTCACTGACTCCATTCCTGACCCTCACTCTCTCACTGACCGCAATACCGACCCTCACTCACTCACTGACCCCAATCCTGACCCTAACTCACTGACCCCAATCCCGTCCCTCACTATCTCACTAACCCCAATGCTGACACTCACTCTCTCACTGACCGCAATCCTGACCCTCACTCTCTCACTGACTCCATTCCTGACCCTCACATTCTCTCACTGACCCCAATCCTGAACCTCACTCTCGCACTGTTCCCAATCCTGACCCTCACTCTCTCACTGACCCCAAGCCCGACCCTCACTCTCGCACTGACCCCAAGCCCGACCCTCACTCTCGCATTGACCCCAAGCCCGATCCTCACTCTCTCTCACTGACCCCAATCCCGACCCTCACATTCTCACTGACTCCAGTCCTGACCCTCACACTCTCACTTGCTCCAATCCTGACCCTCACTCTCTCACTGACCCCAATCCTGACCCTCACTCTCTCACTGACCCCAATACCGACCCTCACTCACTCACTGACCCCAATCCTGACCCTAACTCACTGACCCCAATCCCGACCCTCACTATCTCACTAACCCCAATGCTGACACTCACTCTCTCACTGACCCAAATCCTGAACCTCACTCCCTCACTGACCTCAATCCTGACCGTCACTCTCTCACTGGCCCCAATCGTGACCCTCACTCTCTCACTGACCTCAATCCTGACTCTCACTCTCTCACTGACTTCAATCCTGACCCTCACTCTCTCACTGACCTCAATCCTGACCCTCACTCTCTCACTGACCTCAATCCTGACCCTCACTCTCTCACTGGCCCCAATCCTGACCCTCACTCTCTCACTGACCTCAATCCCGACCCTCTCTCTCACTGACCCCAATCCCGACCCTCACATTCTCACTGACTCCAGTCCTGACCCTCACTCTCTCACTGACCCCAATCCCGACCCTCACTCTCTCTCACTGACCCCAATCCGGACCCTCACTCTCTCACTGACCCCAATCCCGACCCTCACTCTCTCTCACTGACCCCAATCCGGACCCTCACTCTCTCACTGAACTCAATCCTGACCCTCAATCTCTCACTGACCCCAATCCCACCCTCACTATCTCACTGACACCAATCCAGACCCTCACTCCCTCACTGACCCCAATCCCGACCCTCACTCCCTCACTGATCCCAATCCCGACCCTCATTCTCTCACTGAACCCAATCCCGACTCACTCTCTCAGTGATCCCAATCCTGACTCACTCTCTCACTGACCACAATCCTGACCCTCACTCTCTCACTGACACCAGTCCTGACCCTCACTCTCTCACTGACCCCTCTCCTGACCCTCACACTCTCTCACTGACCTCAATCCTGATCCTCACTCTCTCTCTGACCCCAATCCCGACCCTCACTATCTCACTGACCCCAATCCTGACCCTCACTCCCTCACTGACCCCAATCCCGACCCTCACTCTCTCACTGACACCAATCCCGACCCTCACTCACTACACTGACCCCAATCCTGACCTTCACTCTCTCACTGGCCCCAATCCTGACCTTCACACTCTCACTGACCCCAATCCTGACCCTCACTCTCTCACTGACCCCAGGCCTGACCCTCACTCTCTCACTGACCCCAATCCCGGCCCTCACTCTCTCACTGACCCCAATCCCGACCCTCACTATTTCACTGACCCCAATCCTGACCTTCACACTCTCACTGACCGCAATCCTGACCTTCACACTCTCACTGACCCCAATCCCGACCCTCACTCTCACTGACCCCAATCCTGACCCTCACTCTCTCACTGACCCCAATCCCGACCCTCACTATCTCACTGACCCCAATCCCGACCCTCAGTATCTCACTGACCCCAATCTCGACCCTCACTCTCTCACTGACCCCAATCCCCACCCTCACTATCTCACTGACCCCAATCCCGACCCTCAGTATCTCACTGACCCCAATCTCGACCCTCACTCTCTCACTGACACCCTTCCCTCCTCATTTCCCATTAAAGCCTTCCTTTTCCTGTGGAGAGCCTTGCAGAAATTAGGGTCTCGGGCAGGGGAGGTATGATCAGAAATGGTGGAGTGATTGTCATCGGAGTTAGTCAGGTGACCAAAGGAGAGAAACACCGAAATGATAATGGAGTGTAACAGTAATCCAGAGATAAAGAGAGATGATGCTTCTCGTATATTTCCAAACAATGTCCTCTCTGTGTTCTGGCCTGGGTTTGACTGTTTCGATTTCCTCAGCTCAGAGTTCCTGCTATTATAACAACACTTGTTTACACACAATATGCAGCAGCTAAAATGTGGACATTGTTCCCTAATTACTGACTCCATTTCTCTCACTGGTAACAATCTAAGCTGCCTTTCTGCAACCTCAGTGTTATATTTGGCGCTGAGACGATCTGCTTACCTCATATTCCCAGCATCATTAAATCACCCGTTTCCACCAAGAATCATAGAATTCTGATGGTCTGGATGGAGGGTCTTCAGCCCATTGAGTCGACCCCAACCCTCCAAACAGCATCCTACCCTGATCCACACCCCCACTACCCTATTTATGGACATGACTTGGATGTGAGCATAAGAGGTACAGTTCGTAAGTTTGCAGATGACACCAAAATGGGAGGTGTAGTGGACAGCGAAGAGGGTTACCTCAGATTACAATGGGATATTGTTCAGTTGCCCCAATGGGCTGAGGAGTGACAGATGGAGTTTAATTTAGATAAATGTGAGGTGCTGCATTTTAGAAATCGGAGTGGGATTTCAGGGTAAGATCCTGAGGAGTGTTGCTGAACAAAGAGACCTTGGAGTGCAGGTTCATAGCTCCTTGAAAGTGGAGTCGCAGGTAGATAGGATAGTGAAGACGGCTTTTGGTATGCTTTCCTTTATTGGTCAGTGCTTTGAGTATAGGTTTTGAGAGGTCATGTTGCGGCTGTACAGATTTGTGTAAGGGTGCAGAAAGTATGCTGAAGTTATACAAAACTATAATTAGACCCCACCTGGAGAATTGAGAGCTGACCCAGGCACCACACTTTAGGAGGGAATTCAATGGAGGTTTGTGGGAATGATACCTGGACTTCCGGGGTTAGGTTATGAGGTGAGATTATACAAGAGATGCCTTTTTTCATTAGAAATTAGAAGGTTTAGCGATGTTCTGATCAAAGTCTTCAAGGTATTAACAGGCAAAGACAGGGTAGATAAAGACAAACTATTTCCACTGTTTAGGAGTTTTAGAACCAAGGGCATGGGCTGAGAATTAGGGCCAACCGTTCAGGAGAGATGTTAGAAAACATTTCAACAGACAAAGGGTGGTACTCTTGCACAAATGACAGTGGGTGCAGGATCAGTTGTTAGTTTTACATCTGAGGTAGATATGCTTTTGCGAAGCAAAGTTATGAAGGGATATGGCCAAAGGCAGGTACATGGGGTTAGGCCACAAATCAGCCGTGATCTCATTGAATGGGCGGAGCAGGTTTGAGGGGCTGAATGGTCTGCTCCTATTCCTATGTGAGATCATCCAAACATCCCACTGGCAGCAGATCCTATTCTGACTTACACTGGATCCCAGTAAAGGCATATCTTGATTTTCCCATTCTCACCATTGTCTTCAAATCTTTTCTCTTCGTCCATCATTTCCCATTGAATCCCATCCTTTCAAGGTGTATTTAGACTGAGAAATATTTATCAACTTGTGTTTTAAAAAATTCTCAAGGTCAAGGACCAGGCTCGCAGGAAAGTAGTCTGACACAGAACAAACAGCCAAGAGGCGAGTCTGCTAGAATATAAGTGTTTTATTCCCCGCAGTGTCACCACAACCAGTCTCGTACTTACAACGGGTCTGGCTTATACTCACTCTACATGTTACCAAAACTGGGAGCCGTCAGTTCTCGTAGAGCGGTTGCCAACAACCCACGCTCGGCGGTTAAACGTAACCCCGGAGCAGACTCACCGAACTGGAGACTTCTCCAGCTGATATACCCTTTTCCAGATATAAACATTCATGTGAACAGCAGAGCAAGGCTAAAAAACACATTCCATTCTGGTTACATACAGATAAGAAGATTCACACGGGAAGGTGTATAACAAGATTCACACGGGACTAAGCGACACCTTCCATTTTCGGTTAGATTCACACATGTATTGGGACACAATTTTAACCCTTTCACCACAACTTGTCACAATGAAGATGGTCGTGGGTTAAGAGCACATGGAGCAAATGGCATTGATGCTTATTAGGGGAAGCTCGGTAGACTCACCTGAGGAGAAAGGAATACATGGAGGGAAGGCTGATGGTGAGGATATATCAGTTGGGCTGAATGGCCTACTTCTGTGCTGTACGTTCAGTGCAGTTCTGCAGAACTGCAATAAATCATCCATTAATTAATATGCATGAGATCCCTGACAAGATCCTGCTCTTTATCTTCAATCTTGTTCTTTGTTCAGTTGACATGACCAAAAGTAAATTGCCCACGACTCCAATAGATTCTGCAATTGCACAAGATCATCATTAGTTATTTTAATAAGGTCTTCACAAGCAGAAAGTGACTGTAACTAAGGCTTACTGGTGAAATCTTGTCTCATCTCTGTTGATGAGGGAGGAGATGTCCTCTCCCCGATCACAGCGAGAGAGGTGAAATACAGAAACACAGAAAATAAATGCAGGCATAGGCCATTCGGCCCTTCGAGCCTACACCACCATTCATTGCTGACCATGCAATCTCAGAATCCCACTCCGAGTTTCTCTCTATACCCCTTGATCCCTTTAGGTGCAAAGGTCATGTCCAGCTCCCTCTTGAATGTATCTGACAAACCTGCCGCAACAGCTTCCTGTGGGAGAGAATTTCACAGGTTCACAACTCTCTGAGTGAAGAAATTCTTCCCTGTCTTGGTCCTGAGTGGCTTACCCCTTATTCTTAGTTAAAAATCACACAACACAGGTTATAGTCCAACAGGTTTAATTGGAAGCACTAGCTTTCAGAGTGACACTCCTTCGTCAGGTAGTTGTGGAATATACAATTGTAAGACAGAATTTATAGCCAAACCTTACAGTGTAATATAACAAACAATTAAGGTATTTCTCAATGTATAATTTCAGTTACATCACACTGTAAACTTTTGTTATAAACTCAGTGTTACAATTGTGTTTTCCATAACCACCTGATGAAGGAGCGTCGCTCCGAAAGCTAGTGCTTCCAATTAAACCTGTTGGACTATAACCTGGTGTTGTGTGATTTTTAACTTTGTACACCCCAGTCCAACACCGGCATCTCCAAGTCATGACTATCCTTATTCTCAGACTGTGACCCCTAGTTCTGGACTTCCCCAACACTGGGAATATTCCTCCTGGCATCTAGCCTGTCCAGTCCCATCAGGAGTTTATATGTTTCTGTGAGATTCCCTCATTCATCTAAATCCCAGCCAGTAAAAGCCCAGTCGATCCATTCTTTCCACATATGCCCGTCCGGCCATCCCGGGGATCAGTCTGGTGACCCGTCACTGGGCTCCCTCAATAGCAATGTCCTTCCTCAGACTAGGAGGCCAAAACTGCACACAGTACACAGGGTGTGGCCTCACCAAGGCCCTGTATAACTGCAGCAAGACATCCTTACTCCGATACTCAAATCCTCTCACTGTGAAGGCCAGCATGCCATTAGCTTTCCTCACTGCCTGCTGCACCGGCGTGCCAACCTTCAGTGACTGTCCCACCATGACACCCAGGTCTCACTGCACCTCACCTTCTCCTAAACTGCCAACATTCAGATCATAGTGGAAAACTTAAGATCCTGTCCAAAAGACAGGAAGCATCTTATTGATAACAAAATTGCAGATTCAAATTATTTTATCATGCTTTTTACTTTGGCATTATCAGCAAATTTGGAAACACCTTCCCCCAGGCCTCGATCCACATCACTGATCTACCAAATGGTCTTGGAACATAGCAACATGGGGAACAGTGACCAGACAGTGTCTTGTATCTGTTCCGTGGGTCAGGGCTGATCAGGAGGTCATGCCTGACAAATTTGTTTGAATTATTTGAGGAAGTAACAAGCAGGTTAGACCAAGGAGAACCAATGGATGTTATCTACCTGGACTTCAAGAAAGCCTTTGACAAGCTGCTGCACAGGAGGCTACTGAGTAAGATAAGGGCCCATGGTGTTCGAGGCAAGGTGCAAGCATGGATAAAAGCCTGGCTGTCGGGCAGAAAGCAGAGAGTGAGGATAAAAGGGCCCTTCTCAGGATGGCAGCCGGTGACAAGTGGTGTTCCACAAGGCTCAGTGTTGGCACCACAACCTTTCACTTTACACATGAATGATCCAGATGGAGGAACTCAGGGCATTCTTGTGAAGTTTGTAGACATACAAAGATAGGTAGAGTGATAAGTAGCATTGAGGAGGCGGGGAGGCTGCAGAAGGATTTGGACAGGTTGGGAGAGTGGGCAAAGAAGTGGCAGGTGGAGTACAATGTGGGAAAGGGTGAGGTCATGCACTTTGGTAGGAAAAATAGAGACATGAACTATTTTCTAAATGAGGAGAAAATTCAGAAGTCTGAAGTGCAAAGAAGCTTGGGAATTGTAGTCCAGAATTCTCTCAAGGGAAACTTGCAGTTAGGAAGGTAAATGCAATGATGGCATTTATTTTGAGAGGACTTGAATATAAAAGCAGGGATGTACTTCTGAGGCTCGATAAGGCTCTACTCAGACCACATTTGGAATATTGTGCACAGCTTTGGGCCCCATATCTCAGTCAGGGTGTGTTGGCCCTGGGGTGTGTTCAGAGGAGGTTCATGAGAATGGTCCTAGGAACGAAAAGCTTAAGATATGAGGAACGTTTGAGGACTCTGGGTTTATACTTGATGGATGAGGAGGGATCTAACTGAAACATACAGAACGAAGGGGGATCTAATTGAATGACCTGGACAGAGTGGATGTTTGGGAGATGTTTCCCTTGGAAGGAGAGACTGGAACCCAAGGGCACAACCTTAGATTAAAGGGAACAGAGATAAGGAGAAACCTCTTCAGCCAGAGAGTGGTGAATCTATGGAACTCACTGCCACAAAAGGCTGTGGAGGCCAGGCCACTGAGTGTATTTAAGTGATACAGATAGGTTCTTGATTGTCAAGGTGATCAAAAGATACAGGGAGAAAGCAGGAGAATGGGGTTGAGAAACATATCAGCCAGGATTGAATGGCGGAGCAGACCTAATGGGTTGAATGGCCTAAGTTTTGCTCCTGTATCTTATGGTCTTATGGAAACATTGCTCACCCCAATTCCTCGGAGAAACCACTCTTAGCTCTTACTCTCCGATCTGACCCTAGCCAGTCAAATCCAAGCTACTATCCTCCCCCATTTTTCTCTTCCTCTTCCCATATCAAATCCCTCATCCCATTCCCTCATCTCACATTTTTCCCAAATCCAACTTAAAGACCTCAGTCCCACAGCCCTAATATCCCTGAGTGCACTGTCAAAATGCATTGGCAAAACTCGTGTCAAGAGGAATCAGAGGGCCATCTCACTACCGTTAGGAGTCACACCAGGCAGTTAGGCAGATGGTTGTGGTTGTTGGAGGGTCAGTCATCTCAGCTCCAGGAGTTCCTCAGGGTAGTGTCCTCGGCCCAACCATCTTCAGCTGCTTCATCAATGACCTTCCCTCCAGCAGAAGCTCAGACATGGGGATGTTCACTGATGGCTGCACAATGTTCAGTGGTTAGCATGGACTGGTTGGACTGTAAGATGTGTTTCTGTGCTGTATAACTCTATGACTATCTCCCACAAACTGCTCCAGGAGACTCTTGTGTATGGTACCTTGTCCAAAACCTTCTGAAAGACCATGTACCACTTCAATCTCCCCCCGCCGCCCACATCTATCACTTCCTCCAGTTTACCCAAATTGTTTTTCTCATTATTTCTCTCGTTGTTTTTTCCTTGTTGCCTGGTAGTGGGGCAGATAATGATTTGCTGGAGGCTTGGTTGTTGCAAACTTGACCAGACGTACAGTAGCAGGAGTAGGCCATTCGGCCCTTCGAGACCAAAACTACACAAAATACACCAACTGTGATCTTACCAAGGCCCTGTACAACTGTAGCAATGCATCCCTGCTCCTGCATTCCAATCCATCTGCTATGAAGACCAATGTGCCAGTTACCTTCCTCATCACCTCCTGCACCTGAAATGCTTACTTTCAGTGACTGAACATGGTCAATACTCATGATGTCCAAGACTGGACGTGATGGGAAATGTCCAGAAAGTCATTGTGCCCCAAGACATGATCCCCTGTTGCATCTACATATTCATATTAATCTTTATTTACTCTGAGATGTGGATAGAGTCATAGATTCATACAGCACGGAATCAGACCCTTCGGTCCAACCAGTCCATGCTGACCATAATCCCCAAACTAAACTTGTCCCACCTGCCTGCACTTGGCCCATATCCCTCCAAACATTTCTTATTCATTTACTTATCGAAATGCCTTTTAAACATTGTAACTGTATCCACACATCCACCACTTCCTCTGGCAGTTCATTCCACACGTGAACCACTGTGTAAAAACGTTGTCATTTTAAAATCTTTCTCCTCTCACCTGAAAAGTATACCTCCTAGTCTTAAAATCCCCGACCCTGGGGAAAAGACCTTTGCTATACACTTTATTATCTATACCCCTCATGATTTTACAAACCTCTATAGGGTCACCCTGTGCTCCAGTGAAAAACAAATCTGAGCTTATGCTTCTGTTGCAACTGTGACAACATGAATGGGTCTCTTTGACCTCGTTGTTTCATTATTAATGGAAAGTTATTCTGTGTGTTGCTGGCAGGTGGCTTGGCGGCTGTGATCTACACGGACACGTTGCAGACCATCATCATGGTGGTGGGGTCCTTCATTCTGATGGGTTTCGGTAAGTCAACTGCTTCACTGCCCGCGATGTTAATGCATTGCATCATTCCCTAGCAGCTCCCAGCACCCAGTCTCCACAAAAGGAACCAGAGACAGACATTCCCGTATAGCTGACAAAAAGGGGAGGTCAAATCTCAGGCCTTTGCTCCAAAGTCGTTTTGTACTGAGCGTAGAGGAATCGGTCAGGAATGTGGCTCTTTCTCCATAGGACATGCTGCCTTTTTCTCTTCATGTTTCCAGGGGTAATGGGCAAGGCCAGCGCCTCTCACCCCTCCCTACCTGTCCTTGAACTGAATGGCTTGCTCGGGCACCTCACAGGGCAGAGAAGAGTTGACCATGTTGCTGTGGGCTTGGAGTCACATGTAGGCCGGGGCAGGTCAAGACAGCATGTCTCCCTCCTCAAAGGCCGCGAGTGATCCAGATGGGTTTTTACAATAATTGGACACAGTTATCCTGGTCACCATCTCTGAAGTTATTCCAGATGTACAAAGTGAATTTAAATTCCAATAGTTGCCATTGTCACTCGCTTTCCCCCAGTATTCAATCTGTTTGCTCATTCTAAAAATAATCCATACGTGGAAGCAATGGTGATGTCCATTCTACGCGCCAAATCAGACAGAATTACCAGCAGCAAGCAAGGGAGTTTTGATTTGCCTATTCTTTCAATTGTAAATGTCTCCAAGGTAAACATCTCTACCAACCGCTCCAAGTGGTTTGAATAAGACATTAAGCCAAGTCGATCTTGACTCAGGTGGACAGAAAAGAGACTACAACATTATTTTGAAGAGGAGGCAGAGTTTCTTCTGGTGTCCTGACTTAATTCCATCCATCAATTAACATTGCACAGACCTCTGAGCGGAGGAGTTGGGAGGACATGTTGAGGTTGCACAGGATGTTGATGAGGCAACATTTGGAATACTGTGAACAGTTCTCGTTGCCCTGCTATAGGAAAGATATTATTCAATTGGAGAGGGTTCACAAAAGATTTACAAGGATGTTACTGGGACTGGAGGGCTTGAGTTATAAGGAGAGACTGGGACATTTTCACTGTAGCGTATGAGGTTGAGGGGTGACCTTCTAGAGGTTTATAAAATAATGAGGGATATAGATAAGGTGAATAGCCAAGGTCCTCTCCCTAGGCTGGGGTACTTTAAGACCAGGGACATACTTTTAAAGTGAGAGGAGAAAGTTTTAAAAAGTACATGAGGGGCAAATCTTTTACACAAAGGTAGTTCATGGGTGGAATGAAGTGGTGAATATGAGTACAGTTACAGTTTAAAAGGCATTTAGACAAGTAGATGAATAAGAAATGTTTGGAGGGATATGGGCCAAGTGCAGGCAGGCGGGACTAGTTTAGTTTGGGATTCTGGTCAGCACAGACTGGTTGGACCGAAGGGTCTGTTTCCGTGCTGTGTGAATCAATGACTCTTATCGAGACAACAAAGGTATCTAGTTAATAATTCATTGGTGTTTGTAGGACATCGCTCTGGGCAAATTGCCTGTTGTGTTTCCTGCGTGATACAGTGACAACGAAGTATTGTCTGTAAATTCTTTGGGATGTCTTGAGATTACACCAGGCCCTTTATAAATATATTACAATCCCAGGCTATTGTTTTGTGGATGTGAGTTCGAATCCCACCATGGCCGATGTTATTGAATTCAATTTTTAATTGAATGAAAGTCTCCTCATTCAAGAAAATCACTGCTTCTATGTTGACTCCAATTCCACTGCCATCATCGATGAGTGATCATTTCCATAGCAATGGCTAGTTCTGGGTGGTTTTGGAAGTTGGGAGTGTTCTCTTGGCTTCCATAAACCAGGGTCTGGGGCTGGAGCTGGGGGTTTCCATTAGCTGTGATTGTCTGTCATTTAAGAGAGTTCGGGATTATAGTTACCTCATACAGGCAACTGCCGATTTCTGGCAAGTTTCTGATAGTTTATTGAAACTTGTTAAGAAGCAACAGTTTGGATATGATACATTAGTTAGTTAATGTGATAACGTTTTTGGAATGGCAGCTGGTGACGAGCAATGTCCCGCAGGGTTCAGCGTTGGGGCTACAGCTGTTCACTTTATATATTAATGATCTGGATGAAGGGACTGGGGGCATTCTGGTGAAGTTTGCCGATGATACGAAGATAGGTGGACAGGCAGGTAGAACTGAGGAAGTGGGGAGGCTGCAGAAGGATCGAAACAGTTTGGGAGAGTGGTCCAGGAAATGGCTGATGGAATTCAATGTGAGCAAATGCGAGGTCTTGCACTTTGGAAAAAAGAATACAGGCATGGACTATTTTCTTAACGGTGAGAAAATTCATGAAGCCAAAGTACAAAGGGATCTGGGAGTGCTCATCCAGGATTCTCGCAAGGTTGACTTGAAGATTGGGTTTGTGATTAAGAAAGCAAATGTAATGTTGCTATTTATCTCAGGAGGGTTGGGACACAAAAGCAGTGATGTGCTTCTGAGACTTTATAAAGCTCTGGTTAGGCCCCATTTGGAATACTGTGTCCAACTTTGGGCCCCACACCTCAGGAAGGACAGACTGGCACTCGACTGTGTCCAGCAGAGATTCACACGGATGATCCCTGGAATGGTAGGCCTAACATACGATGAACAGCTGAGGATCCTGGGATTAGAGTTTAGAAGGTTGAGAGGAGATCTAATAGAAACTTTCAAGATAATGCATGGCTTAGAAAGGGTGGGCGCTGGGAAGTTGTTTCCGTCAGGCAGAGAGACTAGGACTCGTGGGCACTGCCTTAGAATTAGAGGGGGTCAATTTAGAATGGAAATGAGGAGACATTTCTTCAGCCAGAGAGTGGTGGGCCTTTGGAATTCATTGCCGCGGAGCGCAGTGGAGGCTGGGATGTTAAATGTCTTCAAGGCAGAGATTGGATAAATCTTGATCTCGCAAGGAATTAAGGGAAATGGGGAGAGTGCGGTGAAGTGGAGTTGAAATGCCCATCAGCCATGATTGAACTGCAGAGTGGACTCGATGGGCCGAATGGCCTTGCTTACACTCCTATATCTTATGGTCTATATAATTAGAGGTGGTCTCACTAACACCAGAGGATAAAGCAGACTATTGACATGGAACGTGTTGTTCTTGTTAAACTGGTCAAACTGAGGTGTTAGAAAACTTTTCGCTGAGTCTTCTTTGTAGTCGAGGGATGTGCAGGCTCAGTGGGTTAGCCACGTGAAATGCAGGGTGACAGAGCATAGGGTAGGGAGGGTGGGTCTAGGTGGGCTGCTCTTTGGAGGATCATAGTGGACTCAATGGGCCGAATGGCCTGCTTCCACACCGATGGAATTCCATGATTCTGCTCCGGCTTCCATTCCCAGCATTCTGATTAGATTACTTCTCGTGTGAAAATAGGCCCTTTGGCCCAACAAGTCCACACCGACCTGCCGAAGTGCAACCCACCCATTCCCCTACATTTACCCCTTACCTAACACTACGGACAATTTAGCATGGCCAATTCACCTGACCTGCACATCTTTGGACTGTGGGAGGAAACCGGAGCACCCGGAGGAAACCCACGCAGACACGGGGAGAACGTGCAAACTCCACACAGTCAGTCACCTGAGGCGGGAATTGAACCCGGGTCTCTGGCGCTGTGAGGCAGCAGTGCTAACCACTGTGCCACTGTGCCGCCCACGAACAATCTGGGAACGATTCTGGGAATGATCCTGCCGAGAACTCCTGGAAGAGAACTTTTCCACTGTAAGTACTCAGAAAATTCCGTTTTTAAGAGACTCCAATTTCCAACGCATTCCATAGTGGATCACAACTCAAAATTCAAAGCTGTGTTCCTGCTCTTTGCTCCCTAGCTTTTCCATGTGGCCAAATCGCATGTCTCATGCCTCAAGTCAGGAAAATGCTTGAGGCGAGACTGGAAAAGCACAGCCGCTCAGGCAGCATCCAGGGAGCAGGAGAATCGACACTTTGAGCATAAACTCTTCACCAGGATGTTGATGCTTGAAGAACGTATGCTCGAAACGTCGACTCTCCTGCTCCTGCCGGATCTGCTCTGCTTTTCCAACACCACCCTCTTCGACTCTGATCTCCAGCATCTGCAGCCCTCACTTTCTCCTCGTGAGGCTGGGACATAAGGACCAGACACAGTGGTGCTGTCAGTCTCCATGGTGTCCGTGGGACTGGTTGCATTTAGCCCACTGTCAACATAGAGTGGAAGATTGTGGTCCCATTATCGGTGTGTTCCTCAGGAAATTGCTGTCAGTGAGAGCAGCAAGTGTCAGACAGTTTGAGGGAAAGCGAGGTGCAGGCTGACCACGAGTGCACCCGCAAGGTCAGATTTCAGGCCCGGCCTACTTTTGATTCCTGGCCTCATCCCCGCATATCCTGAGAACAGCAACTGGTCGGCTAGAATCATTTGGAGGTTGGCCAGTGGGAATGTCAGAGAGAGAGTCAAACAGAAAAGTGGCTAAAAGGGTGAAGAGGCCATCGTGGACAAGGGAGGATTGGTGAGAGATTCGGGCCTACCTTCAGATGACAGGAACACCACGGCAACCATCTTGTTCAAGCCTGAGTTAAAATCTTAATGGACTCCCAGACCTCATACAAATTTGGTCTGTATCACCAAATTAGATTTTAGATTTAGACTTTATTGTCATATGTACCAAGCACAGAGAAAAGTTTTCAATCCCACCAGACTCTGCACCACCTTCGGTACACATACCTAGGTACAAAACCTTAAAACAAGGCAGAAAGAAATAAAGAACAAAGTTAAAAGTTAAACATTATGTGTCGCTCTCAGAATAATATAAAGAAATAAAGTTAAAAGTTAAACATTAAAATGGCAGGCAGAAGGCTTCCAGAAAGATTTAACGGACTTGTTTCTGCTGTGGAGGATGGCTTAAAATTATACTCCAGTCAATTGACTTCCTTATTTCTGTGCTGTCACCAATCGAGAGAATCTTTTGCGTTGCCGAGAACTAAGGTTGGATATTTTGTGTTCCAGCATTCAATGAAGTGGGCGGCTATGACACCATGAAGGAGAAATATATGAATGCCATCACTAGCCAGACGACTTCACCCGATCTGAACATCAGTGCGAAATGTTACACACCCCGTCCAGACTCTTTCCACTTGTTCCGAAATCCCATCACTGGTGATATTCCTTGGCCAGGCCTGATCTTCGGCCTGTCAATCCTGGCAATCTGGTATTGGTGTACCGATCAGGTAAGAGATAGTCACACCAGATGCCAAGTTTCTCATTCCTTTTGGCTTTGTTCCCCTTTATTTCTGCTGCTTTCTTTTTATTCCACCTTTGTAATCAAGTGTGTAACCAAGATGGCGCCAGTCATGTCAGCGGAGGCAAGATGGCGCTGAAGGGTGACACAGCGAAGGGGACTCATGTCTGGCCATCAGGCTCATGCCCCATGGTGGAACATTTAACCAGAAGGGCTGTAAAGGTGGACACTTGCTTTATATCTTCGTTCTTCAGCCTTAATATTCTATGTTTTGGTTTATTTTTCAGTGTTTTAAGATGGCCGCCAGACTGTGGCAACACTATACAACACTTTTCACAGCATTTTGTAACAAGAAACACATGACTCTAAAAAATCAAATCAAATAGGTGAAAACCACATACACTGTGTTGATTTTAGCTATGACTGAGTCTAGGCATTGGACCCTTCTGAAAAGGTCGCTACATAACTGGACCCTGCGTTTAAACATTGCAAAAGAACTGTTAGTGTAATTGTTGTCCTTTTTAAACAACGCTTTGAGATTCTAATATTTAATTCAGTGTGATCTTGGCAAGTTGAGTGGGTGTCCAATTGCATAGGAGAAGGTGCGGACTGCAGATGCTGGAGATCCGAGTCAAAATTCCTGTTGAAGAGCTTAGGCTCGAAACATCGACTCTCCTGCTCCTCAGATGCTGCCCGACCTACTGTACTTTTCCAGCACAACACGTTAGGGCCAATTGATTAGCAAATGCATAATAATGTGGGTGAAATGTGAGGTAATCACTTTGGCAGCAAACCAAGAAGATAGATTATTATCTAAATGACTATAAATTGAGAGGGGGACCTGGGCGTCGTTCCACATCAGTCGCTGAAAGTGACATTGCAGGTGCAGCAGGCAGTGAAGAAGAAAATTAATGTGTTGACCTTCAGAGTGAGAAGATTCAAGTACAAGAGCAAGAAGCAGTAGCACCATGGGTGGCATGGTAGCTCAGTGGTTAGCACTGCTACCTCCCACCACCAGTGTCCCAGCCTCGGGTGACTGTGTGGAGTTTGCACATTCTCCCCGTGTCAGCGTGGGTTTTCTCCGGGTGCTCCGGTTTTCTCCCACAGTCCAAAGATGTGCAGGTCAGGGTGAATTGGCCATGCTAAATTGCCCGTAGTGTTTGGTGCATTAGTCAGAGGAAGGTGGGTTGCTCTTTGGAGGGTTGGTGTGGACAGGTTGGGCTGAAGGGCCTGTTTCCATACCGTAGGGAATCTAATCTAATATCTTGCTGCAATTGTACTGGGCCTTGGTAAGACCACACCTGGAGAACTGTGTGTAGTTTTGGTTTCCTTAGAGAATCCCTACAGTGTGGAAACAGGCCATTTGGCCCAACAAGTCCACCCGACCCTCTGAAGAGTAACCCAACCCAACCCATTCCACCCTCCATTACTCTGCATTTACCCCTGACTAATGCACCTAACCTACACATCCCTGAGCACTATGGGTAATTTAGCATGGCCAATTCACCCTAACCTACACATCCCTGAACACTATGGGGTAATTTAGCATGGCCAATTCACCCTAACCTACACATCCCTGAACACTGGGGTAATTTAGCATGGCCAATTCACCCTAACCTACACACCCCTGAACACTATGGGCAATTTAGCATGGCCAATTCACCCTAACCTACACATCCCTGAGCACTATGGGTAATTTAGCATGGCCAATTCACCCTAACCTACACATCCCTGAGCACTATGGGTAATTTAGCGTGGCCAATTCACCCTAACCTACACATCCATGAGCACTATGGGTAATTTAGCATGGCCAATTCACCCTAACCTACACATCCCTGAGCACTATGGGTAATTTAGCATGGCCAATTCACCCTAACCTACACATCCCTGAGCACTATGGGTAATTTAGCATGGCCAATTCACCCTGACCTACACATCCCTGAACACTATGGAGTAATTTAGCATGGCCAATTCACCCTAACCTTCACATCCCTGAACACTATGGGGTAATTTAGCATGGCCTATTCACCTGAACCTGCACATCCCTGAACACTATGGGTAATTTAGCATGGCCAATTCACCCTAACCTTCACATCCCTGAACACCATGGGGTAATTTACCATGGCCTATTCACCTGAACCTACACATCCCTGAACACTATGGGCAATTTAGCATGGCCAATTCACCCTAACCTGCACATCCCTGAACACAATGGGTAATTCAGCATGGCCACAATTCACCCTAACCTACACAACCCTGAACACTATGGGCAATTTAGCATGGCCAATTCATCCTAACCTACACATCCCTGAACACTGTAATTTAGCATGGCCAATTCACCCTAACCTACACACCCCTGAACACTATGGGCAATTTAGCATGGCCAATTCACTCGAACCTACACATCCCTGAATACTATGGGCAATTTAGCATGGCCAATTCACCCTAACCTTCACATCCCTGAACACTATGGGGTAATTTAGCATGGCCAATTCACCCTAACCTTCACATCCCTGAACACTATGGGGCAATCGAGCATGGCCGATTCACCTGAACCTGCACATCTTTGGATTGTGAGAGGAAATCAGAGGAAACCCACGCAGACACGGGGAGAATGTAAAAGAGGAAGGATGTTCTGACTACGGAGGGAGTGTGGTGAAAGTTCATCAGACTGAATCCTGCGATGGCAGGACTGGGGGATGAAGACAGACTGGATCAGTTCGGACTACATTCACTCGAGTTTCGAAGAAGGGGAGGGGGTTGGGATTTCATCAAACCCTACAAATTCTAATGACGAGACAGAGTAAACACAGGAAGGATATTCCCAACAGCCAGGGAGTTTAGAACCAGGGGTCACAGTCGAAGGATTCAGGGTAGACCATTTCAGACTGAGATGAGGAGAACAGTCTTCATCCATGAAGTGGGGAGCCTGTGGAATTCTCTGTCACAGAAAGCAGTTGAGGCCAAAAATAGATAAGTCCCCTGGGCCTTATGTGGGATTTATCCAAGGATTCTCTGGGAAGCCAGGAGGAGATTGCAGAGCCTTTAGTTTTAATCTTTATGTCATCATTGTCTACAGGAATAGTGTCAGAAGACTGCAGGATAGCAAATGTTGTCCCCTGGTTCAAGAAGGGGAGTAGAGACAACCCTGGTAGTTATAGACCAGTGAGCCTTACTTCGGTTGTGGGAAAGTGGTGGAAAGGATTAAAAGAGATAGGATTTATAATCATTCAGAAATTAATAAGTTGATTAGGGATAGTCAACACAGTTTTGGGAAGGGTAGGTCGTGCCTCACAAACCTTACTGAATTCTTTTGGGATGGTGACCAAACAGTTGACTGAAGGCAAAGCAGTTGATGTGGTGTATATGGATTTCAGTAAGGCATTTGATAAGGTTCCCCACGATAGGTTATTGCACAAAATATGGAGACATGGGATTGAGAATGATTTAACAATTCGGATCAGACATTGGCTAGCTGAAAGAAGACAAAGGGTGGTGGTTGATGGGAAATGTTCATCCTGGAGTTCAGTTACTAGTGGCGTACCGCAAGGATCTGTTTTGGGGCCACTGCTGTTCGTCAGTTCTATAAATGACCTTGATGAGGGTGTAGAAGGATGGGTTAGTAAATTTGTGGGTGACACTAAGGTCGGTGGAGTTGTGGATAGTGACGAAGGATGTTGTAGGTTACAGAAGGACATAGATAAGTTGCAGAGCTGGGCTGAGAGGTGGCAAATGGAGTTTAATGTGGAAAAGTGTGAGGTGATTCATTTTGAAAGGAGGAACAGGAATACAGAGTACTGGGCTAATGGTAAGATTCTTGATAGTGGAGATGAGCAGAGAGACCTCTGTGTCCACGTACATAGATCCCTGTGAAAGTTGCCACCCAGGTTGATAGGATTGTTAAGAAGGCATACGGTGTGTTAGCTTTTCTTGGGAGAGGGATTGAGTTTCTGAATCATGAGGTCATGTTGCAGCTGTACAAAACTCTGGTATGGCCGCACTTGGAGTATTGTGTACAGTTCTGGTCACCGCATTATACAAATGATGTGGAAGCTTTGGAAAGGGTTCAGAGGAGATTTACAAGGATGTTGCCTGGTCTGGAGGGAAGGTCTTATGAGGAAAGGCAGAGCGACTTGAGGCTGTTTTCGTTGGAGAGCAGAAGGTTGAGAGGTGACTTAATTGAGACATATAAGATAATCAGAGAGTGAGATAGGATGGACAGTGAGAGCCTTTTTCCTTGGATGGTGATGGCTAGCACAAGGGGTTATAGCTTTAAATTGTGGGGTGATAGATATAAGACAGATGTCAGAGGGAGGTTCTTTACTCAGAGAGCAGTAGGGGTGTAGAATGCATTGCCTGAAACAGTAGTAGACTCGCCAACTTTAAGGGCATTTAAATGGTCATTGGATAGGCATATGAACGAGAATGGAATAGTGTAGGTGAGATGGGCTTCAGATTGGTTCCACAGGTAGGCACAACATCGAGGGCCGAAGGGCCTGTAGTGCGCTGGAATGTTCAATGTTCTGTTGTTTTCAAGAAGGAGTTTGATATAATTCTTAGAACTAAAGGGGTCAAAGGGCACGGGGAGAAAACAGGAACAGGAGACTGAGTTGGATGATCGGCCATGATGGTATTGAATGGTGTAGCATGTTCAAAGGGCTGAATGGCCTCCTCCTGCTCCTATTTTCTACGTTTTCATGTATTATGCAAGTGTGTCTGTGGAAAGCGTATCAACGTACAAAGGCCAATAACAGGTTAGGATTGTATTCACAAGACGAAATGAATGCGAGATCAGTTATTAATTACCTCCACCACTTTAGGTGGGAAGGGGTAATACTTTTGCCCGTTGTTTATTTGTCTGTGTATAATATATCCCAAATCCTAAGGGACAAATTTCAACAAGACTTGCCACAGATAGGATATTGGCCCAAGAAAAAACCGATTACTATGGTAAAAAATGTAGATCTGATCTGAATCCTGGAATCTTTGATCCATTGACATCGGGAGATGGAGAAAATTGACTTTGCTTTCGAATGTTGTGGGTTGGTTTATGTTAAATGCTGTTGAAAGTTGAAGAGCATTATGGACGATCTGAAATTGCCACAGCTGTCAAGAGGTGAGCAGAGTTTTCAGAGCAGGTTATTGGACGGAGACTGGCCTGAAGCCTCCTCCTGCAGGTCGAAGTTCTTAATGAAATTATTTGTTCCTTCAGCTTTTATTTCTTTCATGGAATCTGGCTGTTGCTGGTAAGGTTAGCATTTATTGGCTATCTCCAATGGCCCTCCCAATGAGGGTTCACTAGGTCATTTCAGAGGACACTTGAGAGTCATCACAGGAGTCAGACGTCAGCCAGACCAGGTCAGGGGAGCAGATTTCCTTCCCTATAGGGCATTAGCGAACTAAATGAGTTTTTGCAACAATCAGTGATGACCATCACAGACAACGTCTAGTTTTCAATTCCAGACCTGTTCATTGAATTTAAATTCCACAGTTTTGACACATTCACGTCCCAGGACCCCAGAGCATTAGTCTGGCCTTTCAGGATTATTAACCGTGATATTACCAGTACACCATTGTTACAGTATATCAAACAGGCAGGAAAAAGGCTCAAGAAAGAGCCATTTCATTGTGCTAGCAGTGTTGTACATCAGTGAGAACCGTGCAGTGTGTGTGGTGGTTAGCAATTTACTGAGTCTCCTCTTCATCAGTTTTAATGCTGTCCTTGATGGATTTTCATTAATCAGAGCTGGCCTTGGACATGGGGGTGAACGGCAGGACGAGGACTAACTCTTTAAGGCGCAGAAGCAAACTCAGGGAAAGGGACCCAAGGGGTAAACTTGTCATGCAGAGGGTGGTGTGTCTATGGAATGAGCTGCCAGAGGAAAGTGGTGGAGGCTGGTACAATTACAACAGTTAAAAGGGTATATGAAGAGGAAGGGTTCAGAGGGATATGGACCGGGTGCTGGCAAATGGGACTAGATTGGGTTGGGATATCTGGAGGGTCTGTTTCCGTGCTGTACATCTCTATGACTCTATGACTAACTGCTTTGCTGCATTTCTGTGTCTTATATGTCCTCCATTCCCATGAAACATCAACACTTCATTTCTTGGTGTGTCACCCTTTTTAAACAGTGAGACCACTCAATAAACAGCAAAGTGAGCTCACCTTGACTGGCCACTATCTCACCTGGAGAATATCCAAAGGACAATGTAAAGCCTGATTTCCCCTTGGATTCCCCTTCTCCCTCACAATCGAAGGGGTGGCTGGGTCGTGGTAACACTGAAGACCAATAATCTGGGGACATGGGTTGAAATCCCAACAGGCTGGCCTGATGGTTGCATTTTGTCATTAAAAACCTCTCCAGTCCACGACGTGAAGGAAATCTGCTGTCCTAACCCAGTCTGGATAATGTGACTCCAGGCCCACTGTAATATGGTTGACTCTGGGCAATTAGGGATGGGCATTAAATGCTGGCCAAACCAGTGACACATTTTGCACAGAATAATGGCTGGTTTTTGCCCAGAACCTGCAAGTTGCTGGGAGCAGATAATGGCTCCAAAACCCGAGTCAATCATTTTAGCCCCACCTTCAACCCAACGGTTCAAAGGGAGCTCCTGACTGAAGACATACTTGGTCCAAAACAAACCAATGGGAGGTCTCCAGAATGAGGGTTTTTTACAAGATTTAACATGAAAGGCTCAGTTCCAGCAGTAACATGCTCCTCTCTGTCACATCGCAGGTCATCGTTCAACGCTGTCTCTCTGCGAAGAATATGAGTCATGTCAAGGCTGGTTGTATCCTTTGTGGCTACCTCAAGCTGTTACCCATGTACCTCATGGTCTTCCCAGGAATGATCAGTCGGATTCTGTACACAGGTACGGATTATCATGGAATTCTTTGAGGAAGCTTTATCGGATAGCATCAAGCTTCCCACCTAACCTCCCGCTCTCTTTCACAAGAACAAGGAACAGGAGCAGGCCCGTGACGCGGTTGAAATTAGCAAAACCAAAGTGCTGGAGAAATTAGTGGGACTGAAAGCTGATATATCCCAAGGTGCTAATAATCTACATGTGCCCGATGGTGGCTGCGTCCAGAACCAGAGGTCACAGTCTGAGGATTCAGGGTGGACCATTCAGAACAGAGATGAGGAGACATTTGTTCACCCAGAGAGTGGTGAGCCTGTGGAATTCATCACCACAGGAAATAGTTGATGTCAAAACATCGAATGTATTCATGGGGTGACTAGATAAAGCGCTGGGGTCAAATGGGACCAAAGATTATGAGGGGAGTGCAGGATGAGGCTGTTGAGTTGGATGATCAGCCATGATTGTGATGAATGGCGGAGCAGGCTTGAAGGGCTGAATGGCCTCCTCCTGCCCCTATCTTCTATGTTTCGATATCCCAGAGCACTAAAGGAGGTACCCATGGAAATAGTAGATGCATTAGTTCTCATCTTTTAAACTTCTATGGATTCTAACAGCAGATTGGATGCTGGTAAATGGAATTCTGTTTGTTTCTTTCCTTTCTGTTTAAACAGCAGAGTGTTTAACGTAAAATCAGTTGTAGGCAAAATGCTGGAGTTTATTATAAGGGATGTGGTGACAGTGAGAACCAATGATTTTACACAAAGTCACCATGGATTAATGAAAGGGAAATTGTGTTTTACAAACCCACAAGTCGAGCAGTTGAGGGAGAGCCAGCAGGAGTGGCATTTTCAGAGAACTTCGGCTTAAGTCCCACAACTCAGAGGGTATGCCTTATTAGCGGGGTGGGGGGGGGGGAACAGTGGTGCTGTGGGAAGAACTTTTATTTTAAGGTCACAGGTGGGCATCACTGGCGAGGTCAGCATTTATCGCCCATCCCTAGCTGACCCGGAGAAGATGGCTGGGGTGGGAGGGGGGAGCTGTCTTCGAGAACCGCTGCAGTCCATGTTCTGTAGGTCGACCCACAATGCCCTTAGGGATTGAGTTCCAGGACTTTGACCCCGGGACACTGAAGGAACCAAGATGTACAGGTAGAAGATCATTTATCCGAAACGCTCAGGACCAGCTGATTTTTGGAATTCGGAATTTTCAAAACGTGGCAGTTTAATGGTGAAAGTTTTAAAAACCTTACCGGAGAAGCCGACTTTGAACTAAGAACGTGCTGGGCCACACCTCACCCCACCCCACGTCACATCTGAGTGACATGCATCGAGTGGGTGTCGACTTGGGTTAACTGTTTGCTGGCCAGACAAACTTGTTAATGAGAAAATAAACTTCACAAAGAAACATTCAGATTTCGGAGTTTTTCGGTTTTTGGCTGTTCAGAGAAAGGATCTTCTGCCTGCATTTCCAAGTCATAGCCTCAAAATGAGGGGGAGCAGATTTAGGACTGAATTGAGAAACAACTTCTTCACCCGGAGGGTTGTGAATCTGTGGGATTCACGGCCCAGTGAAGTGGTTGACGCGACTCCAGTAAAGATTTTTAAATCTTATTTTCTTGAACAATAAAGAAATTAAGGAATACGGTGGGAGTGTGGGTAGGTGGATCTAAGTCCACGAGAAGATCAGCCATGATCTTATTGAATGGCGGATCAGACTCGAAGGGCTGAATGGCCTACTCCTGCCCTCAGTTGGTATGTGAGTGGTTTGGAGGGGAACTTGCAGATGGTGGGGGTGTTCCTCTGGGATCTTGAGAATGGCAGAACATGAGCCTCAGTGGGAGGTGGGTGCAGTAACAGAGAGAGTGAGTGAGGACAGCACAATGACCTTGGACCAGGTTGTCAAGATTTGGTGAGCTCCTCTGCTCGTCCTCTGGGAAGGAAGGCTCCTCTCCATCGCACCAGCCCTTTCAACCAGTTCCACTCGGGCCCCTGGAGGGGAAATCATGGAGCCCCATTCCCCTTCGGCAATGCATTCAGATTCAGTCCTTGACTGAGCAGGGCAGCTTCGGAATGCCAGTGCCCACCCAGGGGTGCACAGCGGCCTTTTAAAGATGGCATGGATGTAAGGGATGTGGCATTTCAGTGGATATGGCTGAGCGGGGATCTGTTCCAAGAACAGCACGTGGTAAGATGGGACAAGAATTAGATATGGGGGACACCACGGAGGTAAGGTGGGGAGTTAATGAGACACATTTGGCGAGAAAACGCGCCAGTCCTTGTGGAGGGAATCCCTGCAAAAAAGCTGAATACAATTCCAACTGAGCCAAGAAAGGTAAGACTTGGCCCAGTATTTCAACAGGATCACACTTGGTGATGGGCTGTGGTGTAACTTTCTTACCCTCTCTTCAGACTCAACTATCTCAGTGTTCAGTACATTCAACCTGGAGTACCCACATCTCCATGGGCCTAAAGCAAAGATTGACAACCCTGAGTGAAGTCTTTTCTCCTCATCTCAGTCCTCATTTAGTTTCTCTCCTGCCGGAGCTCACTGTGACACTGCCCAACGTTGAGTCAGAGGATTGTGTCATTCTTTGCCAACTCTGGTTGGAAATATCCGGAATGTTGATTGATTTGACCCCTGACCTCCAATCACCCTGGTGATTGGTAACCGGACATAGCTATTGTACCCTGTGATGAACTTTGCAATCACAGCTGAACCTTGAGCATTGGTCCAGACAGTGCTGGCGGAGGACAGCACTGTCAGAGGTGCTGTCTTTCATTGTAGCACTGCCTGCTCTCTCGACTGGGCATAACAGAACCCATTGCGCAGTTCGGAGGAGACCAGAAGGTGTTCGCCCCAGCATCCTGGCCAACGTCACAACTCAATGACACCAAAAAAAAACAAATCCCTACAGTGTGGAAACAGGCCCTTCGGCCCAACAGGTCCACACCGACTCTCCGAAGAGTATCCACCCAGACCATCCTATATTTATTTTTAACTAACACACCTAACCTATACATCCTTGACCTCTATGGGCAATTTAGCATGGCTAATTCTCCTGACGTGTACAACAGTTGTCTGTGTGAGGTAAGCAGAGCACCCAGAGCAAACCCACAGAGAGGATGTGAAAACTCGACACTGACAGTCGTCCAAGGCTGGAATCAAATCCACAAACCTGGCACTGTGAGGCAGCAGTACTAGCCACTGAGCTACCCTGCTGCCCCAAATCATCACCACTTGGTCAGATGGCTGTTTGTGGGATTTTGTTGGACCCATTGACCGTCACCATTGCAATTGCAATAACAACTCCAAAGGAGTGTTCTGTTAATGGGCTGTAACGCCTTGGGGTTTGTGACAGGTCCAAGCAAAGTGCCAGATGTTCGTTTTGATCACAATGGGGAAAAGCTCGTTGATATTCTCTTGATCTCAACTTGTTGCAGATGTCGTAGGTTGTGTTGTGCCCAGTCTTTGCAAACAGTACTGCGATGCTGATGTTGGATGCACCAACATTGCCTACCCCCGGCTGGTGGTGAAGCTGATGCCAAAGGGTGAGTCCCGGTCTGCAAAGACCCAATATAAAAATAACATGGAAAAGGTACGGGGGTGGAATTTGCTAACGGCATCAAATACGTGGCTGGGTGGACATAAGAAATAGGAGCAGGAGTAGGCTATTCGGCCCATCAAGCCTCCCCTGCCAGTTAATAAGATCATGGCTCGTATGGACAGTGCCTTCTAACCCAGGTCCCTGATGGCACGGTCTCCCTACACTCCTTATACCAGGGTCCTCCACCAGGGTGAGGTGATGGTGTAGTGGTATTAATGCTAGCCTGTTAATGCAGAGACTCAGCTAATACTCTGAGGGCATGGGTTCAAATCCCACCATGGCAGAGGGTGGAATTTGAATTTGATGTTTTTAAAAAAAGAAATCTGAAGTCCAATGATGATCACAAATCTGTTCTTGATTGCTGGGTTCACTAATGCCCTTGAGGGAAGGAAACTCCCATTTGTAACTGTTCTGGCCTACATGTGACTCCAGACCCACAGCAATGTTGTTGACTCCTAAGTGCCCTCTAAGCAATTAGGCATGGGCAATAAATCCAGTGCTGCCCTCATTCCATGAATGAATAAGATGGTGGAATGGAATGCCCAATGATGGGTGAAGGTGACCAATTGAAGGAAAGCCCTTCCACATACACTGTAGGACTTGGACAAGTGGTGGTGGTAGTGAGTGAGCCACCTTTTCAGAGGGTCAACGAGACTGATTCCTGAAATGGCAGGACTCACTATGAAGAGAGCCTGAATTGGTTCGGGTTATCTTCACCAGGGATGGGGGACAATCTCAGAGAAACCTATAAAGTTCCAGCCTGTGGGATTTGTTTTAATTCAGTGATGGGACAGACCAGCATTTCTTGCTCATCCCTCAGAGGGCAATTGAGAGTCAACCACATTGCTGTCAGTCTGGAGTCACGCGTAGGCCAAACCAGGTGAGGATAGCAGGTTTGCTCCCTGAAGGACATGAGTGAACCAGAGGAGCTTTCCCTGACAATGGATTCATGGTCACCATTAGGCTTGTAATTCCAGATTTTCATTGTGTTTCATATTTCACTATCTACGTGGCAGGATCTGAATCCAGGTCCCTCGAATACTACCTGGGCCTCTGGATGAACAGGCCAGTGATAATACCACTAGGCCATCACCACTGCCTCACATAGAAAGCAGTTGAGGCCAAAACATTGAATGTTTTCAAGAAGGCGTCGGATCAGGCTGAAGGGATCACGGGGTAACAAGCGGTAACAGGGGATGGAGTTGGATGATCATATTGAATGGCAGAGCATGCTCAAAGGGCCGAATGGCCTACTCCTGTTTCTGGAGTCATATGTATGGGCGGATGGGTTTTTAAACATCGATTTTGCCTTCAGGGTCATAATGACTGATTTTGGCTTTCAGAAAGTGTTTAAATCCTGCCAGGGATCTTAATGGGACTTGAATCTTTACCTCTGAGGGCCTGCCCTGAGAGATCCTGATGCAGTGACATAACCAGCAACTCCTTTGGACAGGAGGTCAGCCAGGAAATATAAAAATAGGTCAGCAATAGGAGCTCTTTGCTGGAGTTTGCCTTGATATTTACACAGAGCAACGTGTAATGGTAGATGGTATTGTAAAAGGCTTGTAACAGCGATGATAGATTGTGGTCTGAACTGTTTCTTATTTTCTGTTAGGTCTGCGTGGCTTGATGCTGTCTGTCATGTTGGCATCGTTGATGAGTTCCCTGACATCCATCTTTAACAGTGCCAGCACACTTTTCACCATGGACATCTGGACCAAGATCAGGCCCAAAGCAACAGAGAAGGAACTTATGTTAGCAGGAAGGTAAGGATCACCCTGCTCCAAGCATTCACCTTCAAATAGGCTGGACTCTCAGCCTTCAGTAGGTGACATTGTCTGAAGAAGGGATGGAGGTACAGAATGTTGTGTTGTCCTGTTCCACCTTGCACCACAAACTATGATCGCGGGCGATGCCATCTAATAAGCCCCATTAACACGTCAGGGAGGCACTGCTGCCTCCCAGCGCCAGGGACCCGGGTTCGATCCCAGCCTCAGGCGACTGTCAATGTGAAGGTTCCACATTCTCCCCGTGTCTGAGTGTCCCCAGATCCATTCCCCTACATTTACCCCTGACGAATGCACCTCACCCGCACATCCCTGAACACTGGGGCAATTTAGCACGGCCAATTCACCCTAACCTGCACATCCTTGGACTGTGGGAGGAAACAGGAGCACGCGGAGGAAACACAGGGTGAACGTGCAAACTGCACATGGTCGGCTGAGGCAGGAATCCAACCCAGGTCCCTGGTGCTGTGAGGCAGCAGCGCTAACCACTGAGCCACTATGCCACCCACTATCTGAATGAATTGTCCATTAAAAGGTGTTAGTGGGGGGAGGGAAGACCATGTTTCTGGTGAACGTTGACAGCTACACAAACAGCTGGCTGGAGCCTCATTCACGAGCTGGGAAAAAACAGCTTTACCTCACTCAGGCTTGCCCTGAATCCACTGCCATATGCATCTCAGGTGAGCCCATCACTGTATTTCCATTTTTGCTCTGTTTATACATTCCTTTCTCTTCGTCCCTTCTAGAACCTTCTCTTTTATTCTCATATGTCCTTTCACTTCTCCATTCACTCCCACCTCCTGTTAATACACGCTGAAGTTTGTATCATATTTGACTCCGGGATAGGTTGCTAATCCCAGATTTGTTTAGAGACAAAAAATCCTGCCGATGCTGGAATCCAAAGTGGACGGGCAGGAGGCTGGAAGGACACAGCAAGCCAGGCAGCACAAGGAGATGGAGAAGTCAATGTTTCAGATGTAACCCTTCTTTGTATCATCACTAAGACTGTCATATTCCACCTCAACTCATCAACCAGTGAAACCCTCATCTAGGACTTTGATACCTGCGGACTCAAATATTCTCAACATGACATCCCCCCACATTCTCCACTCTTAACATACAAACAGCTGGAACAGCATTTCCTGGACTAAGCTCAAAGCAAGTTCCATTCACTCACTCAGTCACTCATCACCCCTGTACTCTCTAACCCTATGAGCCCACAGTTGAGCAACAATAGAATTTTATAATCTTTAGAGAGTCAGAATCATACAGCACAAAATAAGACCCTACAGTCCTACTCGTACATTCAGACCAGATATCCTAAATTGACCCAGTCCCATTTGCCAGCACTTGACCCATATCCCTCTAAACCCTTCCTATTCACATACTCATCCAGATGCTTTTTAAATGTAGCAATTGTACCAGCCTCCACCACTTCCTCTGGCAGCTCATTCCATACACGCACCACCCTCTGCGTGAAAAAGTTGCCCCTTAGATCTCTTTTATATCTTTCCCCTCTCACCCGAAACCTATGCCCCTCTAGTTGGGAAAATACCTTGTCTATTTACCCTATCCATGCCCCTCATAATTTTGTAAACCTCTATAAGGTCACCCCTCAGCCTCCGATGCTCCAGGGAAAACAGCCCCAGCCTGTTCAGTCTCTCCCTATAGCTCAAATCCTCCAACCCTGGCAACATCCTTGTAAATCTTTTCTGAACCCTTTCAAGTTTTACAACATCTTTCCGATAGGAAGGAGACCAGAATTGCATGCAACATTCCAACAGTGGCCTAACCACTGTCCTGTGCAGCCGCAACATGACCTCCCAACTCCTGTACTCAATACTCTGACCAATAAAGGAATGCATACCAAACGCCGCCTTCACTATCCTATCTACCTGCAACTCCACTTTCGGATGAAGGGAGTGAATTCTCAGTGGACCCTTGCTCAGAAGTGCCCACCCAATTTAATAACTGACAGTCTGCAATTCATGTAGTTGAATAACCTGCTGTGTGTTCCAGACAAAGGTAGTACTAACTGACCATCCTTCTGACTGCAGTCAGTAATATTGATGTGTTCCATTGTCCTATTGACATCTGGCAAATATCTGCATTGCTCAGACAGGAGTGTGGTGATGCTTGGAGCAATTACAGGGAAATCGGTCCATATTGTTCAGGGCAGCTTACAATTGCTGTGCTCAATTTGATGGCGAAGTGGAAATGGAAGAGCCTGGCATTTTTTTCATTCCTTATTATCTGTTCCTTCTGCCTCCTCAGGGTCTTCACCTTGGTCCTGATTGGGATCAGTATTGCCTGGATTCCGATCGTACAAACGGCACAGAGTGGACAGCTCTTTGACTACATCCAGTCAATCACCAGCTACCTGGGTCCTCCTATAGCTTCTGTCTTCCTGTTGGCCATCTTTGTCAAGCGTGTCAACGAGCCAGTAGGTTTCTGCTGTCTTTTATTTATATCACATGGCCTGCACATCTCATAGGGTCATACAGCACAGAAACAGACCCTTCAGTCCAGGCCGACCATAATCCCAAACTGAACCAGTCCCACCGGCCTGTGCTTGGCCCATATCCCTCCAAACATTGCCTATTCATTTACTTATCCAAACATCCTTTAAACGTTGTAACTGCACCAACATCCACCAATCCCTCTGGAAGTTCATTGCACACATTAACCACTCCCTGTGTAAAAAGGATGCCCCCACGTCCTTTTTAAATCTTTCTCCTCTCACCTTAAAAATATGCCCCTGAGTTTTGAACTCCCCCACCCTCAGGAAAAGACCTTTGCTATTCACCTTATCTATGCTCCTCATGATTTTTATAAACTCCTATAAGATCACCCCTCAACCTCCCACACCCCAGTGAAAAATGTCCCAGCCTATCCGGTCTCTCCCCATAACTCAAACCCTCCACTCCCAGCAATATTCTGGTAAATGTGTACTGAGCTTTCTCCAGCTTAACAATATCCTACTTATTAGCCTGGTCAAGTCCATTCTCAGACGTTGTGGGAGACGAGGGAAGAAATTACAGAGGCCCTTGCACAGATTTTTGCTTCATTTCTAGCTACTGCTGAAGTTCGGGAAGACTGGAGGGTGGCTAATGTCGTCCCATTGTTTAAGAAAGGTAGCAAAGACAAGCCAGGGAACTACAGGCCAGTGAGATTGACATCAGTGGTAGGCAAGCTATTGGAGAGGATACTAACGGACAGCATCAACCAACATTTAGATAGTCAAGATCTGATTAGGGACTGTCAGCATGGATTTGTGTGCAGGAAGTCATGTCTGACAAATCTTTTAGAGTTTTTCAAACAGGTAATCAAGAGGATAGATGAGGGTAGGGCAGTGGATGTTGTCTATGTGGACTTTAGTAAGGCCTTTGACAAGGTCCCACAAGGCAGGCGAGTCATGAAGCTTAGGTCGTATGGGATCCAGGGAGAGCTAATTTATTGGATTCAAAATTGGCCCAATAGCAGGAAGCAGAGGATAATGGTTGAGGGTTGTTTCTCTGATTGGAGACTAGTGGTGACTAGTGGTGTGCCACAGGGGTCAGTATTGGGACCTTTGTTCTTTGATATTTACATAAATGATCTGGATGTGAATGTACAAGGCATGATTGGCAAGTTTGTGGATGATACAAAATTAGGAGGTATTGTTGATAGCGAGGAAGGTTACAGAGGGATTACAGAGGGATCTCGATCAGACAGGGAAGTGGGCTGGGGATTGGCAAATGCAATTCAACACAGATAAGTGTGAGGTGTTGCACTTTAGAAAATCAAAGGTAGGACTTTTACAGTAAATGATAAGATCATGAGGAGTGTTCTGGAACAGAGGGACCTAGGAGTACAAAATACATAGTTCACTGACAGTGACATCACAGGTAGACAGGGTGGTGAAAAACGCATTTACCATGCTGGCCGTCATCGGTTGAGGAATTGAGTATAGGAATTAGAACTGAAAATGTGTTGCTGGAAAAGCGCAGCAGGTCAGGCAGCATCAAAGGAACAGGAGAATCGACGTTTCGGGCATAAGCCCTTCTTCAGCTCTGATTTCCAGCATCTGCAGTCCTATAGGAATTAGAATGTTGTAAAGTGATTGGTGAGGCCGCACCTGGAGTATTGTGTAGAGGTTTGGTCACCCTGTCATAGGAAAGACATAGTTAAACTGGAAAGAGTGCAAAGAAGATTTCCGAGGATGTTGCAAGGACTAGTAGGCCTGAATTATAGGATCAGGTTGGCCAGGATAGGACTTCATTCCTTGGAACATATGAGAATGAGGTGTGACCTGATTGAAGTGTATAAAATCACGAGGAGCATAGATAGGATGAATGCATGCAGCCTTTTTCCCAGGGATGGGGAATTAAAAACTCAAGGGCGTAGGTTTAAGGTGAGAGGGGGAAGATTTAAGAAGGACCTGAGGGGCAACTTCTTCACACAGAGAATGGTGCGTATGTGGAATGGGCTGCCAGAGAAAGTAGTTGAGGCAGGTACAATAGCAACATTTATAAAACATTTTGGCAGGTACATGTATGGAAGGGTTTAGAGGGATATAGGCCAAATATGGGTGATTGGAACAAGCTGAGTGGGCACGATGGTCAGCATGGACCAGTTTGGGCTGAAGGGCCTGTTTCCATGCTGTATTACTCTGTGACTGTAAAACTAGGGGACCAGGACAGGACAGGACACAGTGCTCCAGAAGAGGCCTCACCAACATCCTGTACAACCTCATCATAACATTCCAACTATTTCTCTTCGGTCTTCCTCACCCCCTTCCCCATCCACCTGATTTCAGCAATGTTTCTTTCACTGCTCCTGTTCAGACTTTCACTCTGATACCCTGTTACTGCAGAAACAAGAAAAAGGTCTGATCTGTTCAGGAAGTGAAGCATGGGGCTCTATTGGTAGGTTTAATGAACTTTACATTGTCTGTAACCAGTCCCATCCCATTCAGTGCCTCATGATCCACATTGGCTCACACTCCTTGGCAGTCTGACCTCCCAAGCATCCTTCAATAACCGAGACCACAAGCTCTGGAATTCCCTCTGTCCCCTCTACTTCACTTTCCTCTTTAAAAACATTCCTATTACCCAACCACTTTGGGCTCAGAAGAGATTTACCAGGATGTTGCTGGGACTGGAGGGTTTGGGTTGTAAGGTGAGGCTGGACAGGTTGTGCCTTCTTTCCCTGGAGCGTCAGAGGCTGAGGGGTGACCTTATTATGGGGGGCATGGATAGGATAAATAGGCAAAGTCTTTTCCTGGGGTCAGGGAGTCCAGAACTAGAGGGCATAGGTTTAGGGTGAGAGGGGAAAGATATAAAAGAGACCTAAGGGGCAACGGTTTCACGCAGAGGGTGGTACGTGTATGGAATGAGCTGCCAGAGGATGTGGTGGAGGCTGGTACAATTGCAACATTTATGAGGCATTTGGATGGGTATATGAATAGGAAGGGTTTGGAGGGATATGGGCCGGCTGCTGGCAGGTGGGACTAGATTGGGTTGGGATATCTGGTCGGCATGGACGGGTTGGACCGAAGGGTCTGTTTCCATGCTGTACATCTCTATGACTCTGTGACTCGATGATACGGTGAATGGCAGGTGTCTGATCCCTCGGGTGGGGGATTTCAAGGCTACAGGACATATTTTTAAGGTGAGAGGTGAAAGATTTTAAAAGGACTTGAGGGGCAATTATTTTTTACACTGCGAGCGGTTTGCATGTGGATTGTACTCCCAGAAGAATGGTTGTTGCAGGTGCAGTTACAACATTTAAAAGATATTTAGATACGTACATGAATAGGAAAAGCTTGGAGGGATTTGGGCCAACCACAGGCAGCAGGAACTAGTTTAATTTGAGATGATGGTCAGCATGGACTGGTTGGACCGAAGTATGAACAGCTTTTGCCCGAAACATTGACTCTCCTGCTCCTCGGATGCTGCCTTTTCCAGCACCACAGTCTTTTCGACTCTGACCTCCAGCATCTGCAGTCCCCGCTTTTGCCTTATTGGACTGAAGGGTCTGTTTCTGCGCCGTATGACTCCATAACTCAGTTTTTGGTCACCTGACTGAATATCTCTCTATGTGACTTGCTGTCAAATTTTCTCTCATGATGCTCCTGCAAAGCAGAAGTACAAGAAAATGCCATTCGGCCCATCAAGCTTGCTTTGCTGTTCAATACACAGTCATGGCTGATCTTTCACAGAGTCATAGAGATGTGCAGCACAGAAACAGATCCTTCAGTCCACCTCGTCTATGCCAACCCAATCTTGCCCCATTTGCCAGCACCCGGCCCATATCCCTCCAAACCCTTCCTATTCATATACCCATCCAGATGCCTTTTAAATGCTGTAATTGTACCAGCCTCCACCACTTCCTCTGGCAGCTCAGTCCATAAAAACTGTTGCCTGAAAGCAATTTCCCCCCATTATCCTTAGATCCCTTTACGTCATCGGATTTTGGTTTTGGTTTTAGGATTTGGACATGCGTCCATCACTATTTTAAACACACTCCATGATTGAACTTCCGCAGCCCTTTGGGGCAGAGAATTGAAAGATTTACAACTGTCTGAGTGAAAATGTTCTGCTCATTTCCACCCTAAGTGACTTATTTGGAAATGGAGAGCTCCCCCAGTTCGAGACTCTCCAGTCAGAGGACACAGCCTATCTACATCTTTCAGTTCTTTACCATTGTGTTGTTCAAGCAGCTATCAAATGATGTTGTAGAGACTCAATTGTTTTTGTCTTTCCCCATTGAGTCCGATCACAAGCAGCACATCCAAGGTTAATGTTGAAGTGAGAATTAGACAATGCATGGGGTTGGGGGAAGCGTAAAAATGGCACAGCCTTGGAGAAAGATGCCTAGAGATCCAGTTTGTCCATGCACTGTGAAGTTTTACAATCCACGGTGTGCCTTTGTTTTCCTCACGGCATCGCTGCGGCCTAACTGACAGGCCTGGCTCCCTGACAGGTGGGGGACATCTGGGAGAGTCACCCAACAGCACATCAGGAACCAAGATGGGTTCCTCCATCCCATTGGCATCTTTAGATTTGGGATAGAGAGGGGGACCCAATATTGCTTAGAAAACAAACTTGGTGTCCTGACAGAGGAGGGGCTCTCCTTTCTCCGTCGTCCATAAGCAGCGCTGTTAAGATTACCACCTTCTCCACAGAGCTCTGCTCACCTCACTCGATCTCCAGTCTTCCTGTGGTCTGAATTAAACCTGTCACCTACACGTGGTACTACTTTCTCTGCGGTAAAGGGAGAAATGATTAAATTGAAACAGTTAGAATTCTGAGAGGGCTCAAAGAGGATGTTCCATCAAAACTAGAGTACCGACAACTACAAGGCATGCTCTCAGAATGAGAGGCCAACTATTTCGGACTGGGGGTGGAAATGCATTCTGACATTCAGAGGATTGTAATCTTGCCTAGAGAGGTTGGACGTTCAGTCATTGGGTGTTTTCAAGCAGAGACTGATTGGTTTTGGGACTCCAATGAAAACAGGGGATCAGGCAAGAAAATAGAATTGAGGCCAAACAGCACCTTGATTTCACGAAAGTGTAGACTCCAGCAGACATTCCTGAAACGATGACAGACCTGCATCCTGTGTGAAACAGTCAGCCGATTGGTTGCTCTCCCTATGATGTATTAATGTGATCTTGTTATTGCAGGGTGCGTTTTGGGGTTTGATATTTGGCCTTGCCACTGGCTTGTCTCGAATGATCCCGGAGTTTGTGTATGGAACGGGCAGCTGTGTGCGTCCGAGCAACTGTCCCAAGATTATTTGCGGCATCCATTACCTGTACTTTGCCATCATCCTCTTTGTCGCCACCAATGTGATGGTGCTCATTGTGTCCTTCCTGACAAAGCCAATTGATGATGTTCATGTGAGTATGGGCTTCATTACAGCACTATCCCTACCCCTGCAATCGGACTGCTAACCATGGCATGGTGTGGGTAATCCATGTGTTTGAGATGGTCCAACTTTATTGTGTGTCAATCAATATCTTTGGGATAAAGCCTGGTTTTTGGATAATTCAGGACTTCCAGTGTGTTTGGAATGTTCTGGGATGATACATATTTTTGGAATGCTCCATGTGTTTGGAATATTTGGGTGAGGCATGTGTTCGGAATGGTTGGGAGGAGCCAGTGTTTGGGATGGTTACAGTGCTGCACACATTGTGACACCCATGTTCCTCAGCCTGAATGTGGTACACCCACAGTAGCAGGTCCCATTTGTGTTGGAAGATTTGAAAATGAGTGTTTGTTTCACAGTTGAATTATAGTCACAAATGTCATTTTTATTTTAGCTTTACCGACTGTGTTGGAGCTTGCGAAACAGCAAAGAGGAACGTGTCGATCTGGATAATGACGATTGGAAGAATGAAGATAATGATAGCAAAATGGATATTGATGAAGGTGACATTGCAAAACATTTTCACACAGCAGATAATGACTGTATCCACCTTCCCGGAACTATCTCCCAGTTTGACTCCTACTTTTTAATACCTTCTTTCTCTTTATATATATTGTATACATATTTACAGAACAACCTCAGTTATCTGAATGTCAATTATCCGAATTTCGGATTATCCAAACAAGATCTCAAGGTCCCATAACAACATTATCTGGACAATCAGTCATCTGAACCAATCAGTCCCTACCCGTCCCAATTGGATAATTGAGGTTGTCCTGTGTATATATTGTGTATATATACACGTACATACACGTGCACACACATAAACAACAGACTCACACACACAGACCCACACACACAGACCCACACTCTCACACACACACACAGACCCACGCACACAGACCCACACTCTCACACACACACACAGACCCACACACTCACTCACACATACACACACACAGACACACACACAGACACTCACACATACACACACTCACTCACATATACATACAGACACAGACATGCTGACATACACACGTACAGAAGACACGCAAACACATACATACACACACAGACATAAACACATACACACACAAACACATACACACACTCACTCACACACACACAGACACGCTGATGCACATACAGACACACACAGATACACATACACAGACACACACACAGCGGTGGCACAGAGGTATATGTTCTGGGAGTGTGGAATAGGTTGTTATTGTAAAATTTATTTAACAATGTTTAAGAGGCATCTTGATAGATACACAAGTAGGGAGGGAATGGAGGGATTTGATCACATGGAGGCAAAAGGTTTTTTGTTCAGAGGCCTCATGAGTCGATGCAGGGTCTGTGGGTCAAAGTGACTGTTCCCCTGCTCTGCTCTGCTTCATTTAAAGCAGATGGTGAGGTGTGAAACTGAATAGGAATCCTTTTCCTGGGAGTTGGTTTACTTACAGAATGTGACATGACTCACATCTGCCTCTAACCTACAAAAGCTTTATTTGCTCAACGTGCTTCACACTTGATGCTTGATTCTCCCTTCATCGTCAGGTCAGAAATGGTGATGCTACCAAATGATTGCACAGTGCTCAGCACCATTTGAGACTCCTCCAAATACTGGAGCAGTCCATGTTCAAATGTAGCAAGACCCGGACAATATCTCGGCTTCAGCTGATTAATAAAATTAACACCACCCAGGGCATCAACCATCTCCAAAAGTGAATGCCACAAATAATCTTCCCCTGATATTCAATGGAATTATCGTCACTAAATCCTGCACTCGCAATATTTTGGGGTAGGATTGACCAGAAACTGAATTGGACTAGCCATATAAATACTGTGACCACATCAGCAGGTCAGAGGGTGGAATACTGCAGTAAGTAACTCACTTCCTGACTTCCCAAATCCTGTCCACAAACTACAAAGCACAAGGCAGGAATATGATGGATGGGTACGGCTCCACCACAGAACATCCAAGAACGAGGAAAAAGCAGCTCTCTTGATCTTCAAAAGCCACTCCCTCCACCATTGACGCTCAGCAGCATCCAAAAGATGCACTGCAAAAATTCACCAAATCTCCTCAGACACATCTTCCAAATCCTCAACTACTTCCACCGAGAAGGACAAGGGCAGCAGATACATGGGAACACCATCACCTGCAAGCTCCACCCCCCACCCCTCCCAAGCCACTCATCATCTTCCTTCACTGTGGCTGGGTCAAAATCCCAGAATTCCCTCCCCAAGAGCATTGTGGGTCTAACGGACAATGCAAAGACTGCAGCGATTCAAGAAGGCAGCTCACCACCACCTCCTCACAGGATATTGGGGGTGAGGTCACACCTTGTGTCAGCAGTCAGCTGCTTCATGCCAGGGTCAGCTGTGGAAGGGAATGGTGGGAAACTGTGGGGTTGGAAACTACAATAAAAATAGACACCTATTGATGTCTCTTTGCCCAATGAACTGTGATGCGAGAACTGCTTTTCAGTGATCCCTGAACTGTTTTGAATAACCTAATGCAAACCTTATAATAAAACCCACCCCTACTGCGAAGTAGAATTGAACGTAACTGATGTTTTGGGACAGTCCAATGTAACAAATCTATCGAACTCCCTCTTCCTTAAATGTGAACCATTTTTCACAACACGAAGTCTGAACAAATTGTATCCAACTAAAGGCGGATTCGCCATAACATTAACAATCATATCCTCCATGGTCAAATAATTTCCCGATACACTTTACCAATGTTCAGGAGATACCCTTCACATCATCAATAACAGTAGCATCCAGCAAAAGGTTGAGTTAGATCGACACTATTGTCATACCCACTTGAAATCTTATCCCAAACCCAGCTCCTGGTATACCCACCACGCTGATCTAACGTTCTACCCTTACATCCACAAGATATCCTGCCCCTCAGGAACCCAATCCGTTACCCACCTGGCATTCTATCCCATCTCTCACCTGTTGTCCTATCCCATCACCCATGTGGCATCCTATCCCATCAGCCACCTGGCATCCTATCCCATCAGCCACCTGGCATCCTATCCCATCAGCACCTGGCATCCTATCGCATCAGCACTTGGCATCCTATCCCTTACCCACCTGTCGTCCTATCCCATCAACCACCTGGCATCCTATCCCATCACCCACCTGGCTTCCTATCCCATCAGCCACCTGGCATCCTATCCCATCTCCCACCTGTCATCTTATCCCATAAGCCACCTGCATCCGCACTCCCTCCCCAACTTCTTGCAGTCACTGTCAAAATGGCTGCCCAACATACAAACATCTTGCTTCCCGGAATAGAGCAGCTATTGCCGTTAAAAAAAAGTAAACATATTTTCAACTCGAGAACTGATCCTGCACTGAGTGGATCCTGGCCTAGTTTCCTCGGACAGAGATGCCCAGGAAAGGCCAGACTCTTTAGTCAGACCTGTTCCAATGGTCACCATATGATCTGGACCAAATCTTGTCTTCAGTCTAACATCCAACAAGGATCACTTCACAGATCCAATAACAGATCCCCAGGAGTGAATTCCAGACTGGAATCTAATTGAGGGGTTTATGCACCCCCCACCTTTTCCTCCGCTACATCGATGACTTTATCAGCACTGCCTCGTGCTCCCACGAGGAGGTTGAACAGTTCATCCACTTTACCAACACCTTCCACCCCGACCTCAAATTTACCTGGACCGTCTCAGACTCCTCCCTCCCCTTCCTAGACCTCTCCATTTCTATCTCAGGCAACCGAATCAACCGACCGACCCCACAGCTACCGAGACTACACCTCTTCCCACCCTGCCCCCTGTAAAAGCGCCATCCCATATTCCCAATTCGTTCATCTCCGCCGCATCTGCTCCCAGGAGGACCAGTTCCAATACCGTACAACCCAGATGGCCTCCTTCTTCAAAGACTGCAATTTCCCCCCAGACGTGATCGACGATGCTCTCCACCGCATCTCCTCCACTTCCCGCTCCTCCGTCCTTGAGCCCCACCTCTCCAATCGCCACCAGGACAGAACCCCACTGGTCCTCACCTACCAGCCCACCAACCTCCATATATAGCGTATCATCCGTCGTCATTTCCGCCACCTCAAAACGGACCCCACCACCAAGGATATATTTCCCTCCCCTCCCCAATCAGTGTTCCGAAAAGACCACTCCCTCCGTGACTCGCTCGTCAGGTCCACACCCCCCACCAAACCAACCTACACTCCCGGCACCTTCCCCTGCAACTGCAAGAAATGCAAAACTTGCGCTCACACCTCCCCCCTTATTTCCCTCCAAGGCCCCAAGGGATCCTTCCATATCCACCACAAATTCACCTGCACCTCCACACACATCATTTACCGCACCCGATGTGGCCTCCTCTATATTGGGGAGACAGGCCGCCTACTTGCGGAATGTTTCAGAGAACACCTCTGGGATACCCGGACTAATCAACCCAACCACCCTGTGGCTCAACACTTCAACTCCCCCTCCCACTCTACCAAGGACATGCAGGTCCTTGGACTCCTCCATCGCCAGACCATAGCAACACGATGGCTGGAGGAAGAGCGCCTCATCTTCCGCCTAGGAACCCTCCAACCACAAAGGATGAACTCAGATTTCTCCAGTTTCCTCATTTCCCCTCCCCCCACTTTGTCTCAGTCCCAACCCTCGAACTCAGCACCACCTTCCTAACCTGCAATCTTCTTCCTGACCTCTGTGCCCCCACCCCACTCTGGCCTATCACCCTCACCTTGACCTCCTTCCACCTATCACATTTCCGACGCCCCTCCCCCAAGTCCCTCCTCCCTACCTTTTATCTTAGCCTGCTGGACACACTTTCCTCATTCCTGAAGAAGGGCTTATGCCCGAAACGTCAATTCTCCTGCTCCCTGGATGCTGCCTGACCTGCGCTTTTCCAGCAACACATTTTCAGCTCTGATCTCCAGCATCTGCAGCCCTCATTTTCTCCTTTAAATGAAAGGCCAGCCATTGAGAAGCAGAGGCAGGAGGCCATTTCACACACAAACAGATTTGAGTGTGTTAGGGAGAAAATAGTTTTTTGATCTTCATGGAAGTCAAAGATGATGAGTGGGGGTGGGGGAGTGACCTAATTTGTATGTTAAGTTTGGAAATCCGTTATAAATGTTGTGGATGCTGGGGGATGATTGGAATGTTCACCATTGAGGGGTGTTTATTAGCTGCAGACAGAGGGAGAGGTGAACTGGCCTTGAATTGAGTGGCCTCCTCCACTTTCCTCACCCACTGTGCTCTGTCCTTGTTGTCTCAGAGTCAGTCCAAGAGGTGAGCTGCTGGAAGAAAACCTATAACTGGTTCTGTGGATTCGACCAGAAGCCCAAAAAGCTGAGCAAAGAGGAACAGGAAGCCCTTCAACAGCAGCTGACGGACATCTCAGAGGCGCCCCTGTGGAGAAACGTCGTCAACATGAACGCCATCATTCTGCTGGCCGTCTGCATCTTCTTCTGGGCGTTTTACGCATAACGCTAGGGTCAAAGGAGACATCCTACTGACTGACCTCTCTCAACCATTTTAACCAAACCCATGATGCATTGCTTTCACACTCTTCACAAACGAGTGCACAATGCTGTCTGATTTGTACTTCTTAAAAAAAAAACGGTGTTTCTAAAATAGATACTTCCTTTCTCACCAACCGATAGGATGAAACTGGTGTCCCAGTTTTTACAAAGAGATCTTGAGAAATTTTGAGAATCCCTGCTGGACCCTGAGGCCTTTGCTTCACTGAGCTGCAAATTTGCACACATTACGTTGGCTACAAGTTTGATGACAGCAAGCTTACAGAAGTTTGTAAGAGGCTCTTACAGAAACAATACCTGAAGACAATTGTTTCAAAAATGGATAATTTATTATGTTTTTAAAGAAATAAGTGCAATAATAATGCTGTGAGAAATAAGATGATAATCAGAGGTAATAAAGTTCAACTTTCTGTTTTCTGTCTTGTCTGTCAGATTCCACATGTTATCTCAATGTTCACTTTCACTCGTTTAGAATCACAGAATCCCTACAGAATGGAAACAGGCCATTCGGCCCAACAAGTCCACACCGACCCTCTGAAGAGTAACCCACCCAGACCCATTCCCCTACCCTATTACTCGACATTTACCCCGAACTAACCTATTTAGGTGAAGTACTTTTTCACAAAGTAAAAGGAAATTGAATTTCCACCTTGCCTTTCAGACTTTCAAAAGCTCTTGATGTGTTTCAACAGTCAGTTGCAGTACATTGGAAGTGTAATCATGGCTGTAATGTGTGGAAGTGCAGTAACTAAACTCCCACAAGTGAGTAAACACACTAATTAATCCACAGCTGGAATAGTGGGAACAGTTTTGGGGCCTTTATCTGAGGAAAAATATATTGGCATTGAAGGTTCACTTGGCTGGTATCATGTATGGCCTTAGGAGGAGAGGTCAAGTAGACTGGGCCTGTACTCATCGGAATTTAGAGAATGAGAGACAACTTTATTGAAACGTACACGATGATTTTTGGGCTGGGCAGGGTAGACGTGGAGAGGATTGTCCCCTTGTGGGAGAGTCCAGAACCACAGGGCATCATCTCAGAATAAGGGGACACACATTTCAGGCAGAGCTGCGGAGGAATTTCTTCTCTCATAAAGTGGTAAGTCTGTGGAATACTTCTCTGCAGAGGGCTGTTCAGTACCTTCAAAGGTTGTGATAGACAAATTTTTTACTCAGTCAGGGATTAGAGAGAAACAGGAGATGGAGATTACCAGATCCACCATGATCTTGTTGAATGGGAGAACAGATTCATAGAATCACTGCCCCCACCCCCACCCCCACCCTCCTACACTGCATTCAGAATACATTCAGCCCCTCGAGTCCACACTGCCCCTCTGAAGAGCATCCCAGCAAACCTGCATTTCCCATGGCTGACACACCCAGCCTGAACAATTTCCCACAACCAATCCACCTGACCTGCATGTCTTTGGATTTTGGAAAGGAATCGGAGCACCCAGAGGAAACCCCAAACAGATACAGGGAGAATGTGCAAACTCCATACAGAAAGTGCCCGAGGCTGGAATCGAACCTTGGTCCCGAGCAACTATGAGGCAGCAGCGTTAACCACTGAGCCACCGTGCTGCCCAATAGCTGAATGGATTCGCCATTAAAGGGGATTGGTGAGACCATGTTTCTGGTGAACTTTGACAGCTACATAGACCACTGGTTGGAGCCTCATACAGCAGTTGGTGAAGTGAGTTTTGAGAAGATTTGTAGCTCAGGTAGAGGTTCTGGAAGTAGATTTACTCACTCAGCTGGAAGGTTCCAGATCAGTGAACAAACCGACATTCAGAACCAGCTGTTAAAGCCAGGCTAACCACTAAGACACCATGCCACCCCATGGGCCGAATGGCCTATTCTGCTCCTACATATTATGGTCCTAAGTATCCAAACGGTGTGGTGCACTGTGCTTTGGGGAAGTGAGAATGATCTGGAACACTGTCTACGAGGCACAGGACTGTGATTCACAATGAAATTACACAGACATTTAAAGAAACAGACTTTCAAGGTCATTGGGAGAGATGGTGGAGTGGGTCTGAGTGGATTACTCCTGTGTCAAGGCAAACACTATGGCCATGGGAAGAATCTCTGGCACTTAGAGTCATCAGAGTCATACAGCAGAGAAACAAACCCTTTCATCCAACCAGTCCAAACTGACCATATCCCAGACTAAACTATCCATGTACTTATCGAAATACCTTTAAACTTTGTAACTGTGCCTGCATCCACTACTTCCTCATTCCACACACGGACCACTCACTGCGTATAAAGGTTGTTCCTCCTGTCATAGAGTCATAGAGATGTACAGCACGGAAACAGACCCTTCGGTCCAGCCCGTCCATGCCGACCAGATATCCCAACCCAATCTCGTCCCACCTGTCAACACGATCCTTTTTAAAACTTTCTCCTCTCAACTTGAAAATATGCCCCCTCATCTTGAAAACCCACCATTCACCTTATCTATGTCCCTCATGATCTTACAAACCCCCAAAAAGCCACCTCATGACTTCCTATGCTCCAGTGAAAAATAGGGCCCAACCTGTCCTTGAAACTCAATCCCCCAGTCCTGGCAACATCTTTTCTGAACCCTCTCCAGTTGAATAATATGCCCCCCGTAGCAGGGCGATGTTACTGAAGCAATCCCATGTTCAGCTGAGACAGCAGCTGAGCCAATCCAATAGTGTCAGTCCACAGTCTCCGCTCTGAGGGAGCAAGGATTGACTTCAGTACCTGGGCTGAGGAAGGGCTCAGTGACCCTTGAACATAACTTATCAGTTTTACCCCCTTTTCAGCAGGCTTACAGTTCAATAAAACTGGTAATTGTGACGCGTGGTTGCTCTAACAGTCACACACCATCCAAAGGGTTGGTATATATTCCTCATTGTCACTGATTCGATTCCCTCTGGAACAGTATATTCACCAGACAGACTTCAGCGATTCAAGATGTGGAGGTGCTGATGTTGGACCGGGGTAGACAAGGTCAGAAGTCACCCGATACCAGGGTTATAGTCCAACAGGTTTATTTGAAATCACAAGCTGACGGAGTGCCACTCCTTCATCAGGTGAAGGGGCAGCGCTCCGAAAGCTTGTGTGATTTCAAATAAACCTGCTGGACTCTGACCTGGTGCTGGGCGACTTCTGACGTGATTCAAGAAAGCAGCTCGCCACCACCTTTTCCAGGGCAACCAGGGATGGGTAATAAATGCTGAACCAAACAGCGACACCCATATTCTGTGAATATGTGACAGAAGTGCGATAAAGCAGAATTCCCCTTTCCTGAAAACAAGTGGAAAACAAAGGCTTGTTTGTATGAAAGGGCAGAATAATGTGAACGCTGGAAATGTGAAATAAAAACCTCAGCAGGTCTGGCAGCGTCTGTGAGGTGAGAGACAGAGTTAATGTTCCTGGTCAGCGACCCTCTATCAGCATTTGGTTAGCGTGTTCCTTCATTGATTTCCCCACCATGAGCTATCTGTGTCCCAGTTATGTTGCACGATTGAACATTCGAGAAGCAAAATGATTTTTAAGAAAATGGGATATCGGAGAGAGGTTTGGCCTTCAGGATCGCGAGGTTTCAGACTCTCAATCGGAGGAAAAAACAAACAAACTACATTAAAGTGGAAGATAAGCAATAAAAATACCACAAGATATATTGCCCATGGTTAGGGGAATATTTACAAACCTGATGATTCAGATCAATCTTGTACAAAGAACTTATTTGTCAAAGAGTGCAATTGAACCTGAAGCAAATAAACTGCTTTGAAAAACAAATCATATAACTATACAATAAAACAATCGTTAGATGTTTACCACTTCCTGATAAGATCTCTCCTGATTCCAGTTCTCTAACAGAGAGAAAAACCTGCATTCACATAGCGTCTTTCCCATCCCTCTGGATGTTCCCAGTGAAGTGCTTTTAAAATTTAGTCCCCGTTGACAAATGGAGAAATGAGACAGCTGATTTGCACACAGGAAGCTCCTGCCAACAGATGACGGTAGAAAAGACATACCACTGACAAGAGTGATGTTTGTTACTCACCGTTAACTGCTCGGCTGCCTCAGGACAGACGATTCAAACACATCGCTGTGTGTTTGGGGTCACATTTCGACCAGACCAGGTAAGGTCAGTAGATTTCCTTCCCTGAAGCACATGAGAAGATAGGAACAGAGAGCAGGAGGAGGCAATTCAGCCCCTCAAGCCACCTTCACCATTTAATACGATAATGACTTGCCTCATCTCAGCCTCAACTCCACTTTCCTGCACACTCCCCAGAACCCTTTAACCCATTCAATGGGGCATTGAATTCTACAGCTACGTGATCCTTTGAGAGAAATAATTCCTCCTCATCTCTGTTTTAATTCTGCCACTTAAAACTATGATGTCTGACTCGAGACTGGCCTTCAAGAGGACACATCTTTTCTGTATCTATTTGGTCAATCCCCTTTAACATCTTCTATACCTCATTTCGATCTCCTCTTGTCTTTCGAACATATAGTGATACAGACCTGAACTAACTTCAGATGGCTACAATGATCACCTCAGCACGTCAAGCCAAAATTGTGGTACCTTCAAGAAATAAATTCGGTCTGAATTGAAGTTAATGTCGTCAAAGTCAGCAAAAATAGTCACTCTGATCTGTAACTTCTATTTGATTGAGACTGCTCTGGAAGTTAAACGTATTGGGATGAACGACTCAAGCGCAGAATATCCAGCTTGAGAAATAAAACAATTGAGTCAGACACAGGAATGCACAAATGAACTATATTTCAGGCAACAGCTTTTGGGCAGAGCAGGGAGAGAGAAGCAAATGGCTTTGTAACAGCAGAACTGCAATGCTTTTGTTCTCCCTGGTTCTCGGTCTCTTGAGAAACCGGGCCCAGTGGACAAAGCAAATTAAAGCCTCATCCATTCACAGGAAACTTAAGATATCTGCAAATCTCCCTAAAGCTGTAGATGCACCTGTTAAGCAACTGTCTCAGGTAAAAACCTAACACTTTGAGGATTCTAAGGACTTTTTAAAACTGATCTTTTTTCATCTTCTGCTTTGTGCTAAACCTTGTCTGCTTTTTAAGAACTTTATTCTTGTGTACCTGTGTGTGAGAGTTGGATGTCACTTTCCATCATTTTTGTTGATATTAAATTCCTCCTTTTTTCACTCAAAAATCCTTCCAATTAGTTCTTTCTCTTTATTAAAAATTAGTGAACTGCATTGCATGGAAGTCTAATACAGTTGTGTGCGAAGAAGAAGGAAGAATTAATCTTTGCTAAGGTCAAATGAGAAGTTAGATAGCAGCTGATAACGACTACCCTCTGGTGTCATATAAGGAAATAAATAAATGTGCAGGCCCCCTGGGAAATGGTAAAGAGTAGCATTGGCTGAGTAACTCTTACAATGGGCTAGCAGAGGCACAATGGGCCAAATAGAGTCTTAGAACCGTACAGCATGGACAAAGACCTTTCGGCCCAACCCGTCCATGCCGACCAGATATCCCAACCTAATCTAGTCCCATTTGCCAGCACCCGGCCCGTATCCCATCAAGCCCTTCCTATTCATATACCTATCGAAATGCTTTTTAAATGTTGCAATTGTACCAGCCTCCACCACTTCTTCCGGCAGAACATTCCAAACACGCACCACCCTCTGTGTGAGAAGTTGTTCCTTAGATCCCTTTTATATCTTCCAACCATTGTACTGTCCCCATTGTACTGTCCCCATTGTACTGTTCCCATTGCACATTCCCCATTGCACTGTCCCATTGCACAGTCCCCATTACACTGTCCCCATTGTACTGTTCCCATTGCACTGTCCCCATTACACTGTCCCCATTGTACTGTCCCCATTGTACTGTTCCCATTGCACAGTCCCCATTGCACTGTCCCATTGCACAGTCCCCATTACACTGTCCCCATTGTACTGTCCCCATTGTTCTGTTCCCATTGTACTGTCCCCATTGTACTGTCCCCATTGTACTGTCCCCATTGCACTGTCCCATTGCACAGTCCCCATTACACTGTCCCCATTGTACTGTTTCCATTGCACTGTCCCATTGCACAGTCCCCATTACACTGTCCCCATTGCACTGTTCCCATTGCACTGTCCCATTGCACAGTCCCCATTACACTGCTCCCATTGTACTGTCCCCATTGTACTGTCCCCATTGCACTGTCCCATTGCACAGTCCCCATTACACTGTCCCCATTACACTGTCCCCATTGTACTGTTCCCATTGTACTGTCCCCATTGTACTGTCCCCATTGTACTGTCCCCATTGTACTGTCCCCATTGTACTGTTCCCATGGTACTGTCCCCATTGTACTGTCCCCATTGTACTGTCCCCATTGCACTGTTCCCATTGCACTGTCCCATTGCACAGTCCCCATTACACTGTCCCCATTGTACTGTTCCCATTGTACTGTCCCCATTGTACTGTCCCCATTGTACTGTTCCCATTGTACTGTCCCCATTACACTGTCCCCATTGTACTGTCCCCATTGTACTGTTCCCATTGTACTGTCCCCATTGTACTGTCCCCATTGCACTGTTCCCATTGCACTGTCCCATTGCACAGTCCCCATTACACTGTCCCCATTGTACTGTCCCCATTGTACTGTTCCCATTGTACTGTTCCCATTGTACTGTCCCCATTACACTGTCCCCATTGTACTGTCCCCATTGTACTGTTCCCATTGTACTGTCCCCATTGTACTGTCCCCATTACACTGTCCCCATTGTACTGTCCCCATTGTACTGTCCCCATTGTACTGACCCCATTGTACTGTCCCCATTGCACTGTCCCCATTGTACTGTTCCCATTGTACTGTCCCCATTGCACTGTCCCCATTACACTGTTCCCATTGTACTGTCCCCATTGTACTGTCCCCATTGTACTGTCCCCATTGTACTGTCCCCATTGTACTGTTCCCATTGTACTGTCCCCATTGCACTGTCCCCATTGTACTGTTCCCATTGTACTGTCCCCATTGCACTGTCCCCATTACACTGTTCCCATTGTACTGTCCCCATTGTACTGTCCCCATTGTACTGTCCCCATTGTACTGTCCCCATTGCACTGTCCCATTGCACAGTCCCCATTACACTGTCCCCATTGCACTGTTCCCATTGTACTGTTCCCATTACACTGTTCCCATTGTACTGTCCCCATTGTACTGTCCCCATTGTACTGTTCCCATTGTACTGTCCCCATTGTACTGTCCCCATTACACTGTCCCCATTGCACTGTCCCATTGCACAGTCCCCATTACACTGTCCCCATTGCACTGTTCCCATTGTACTGTTCCCATTACACTGTTCCCATTGTACTGTCCCCATTGTACTGTCCCCATTACACTGTCCCCATTGTACTGTTCCCATTGTACTGTCCCCATTACACTGTCCCCATTGCACTGTCCCATTGCACAGTCCCCATTACACTGTCCCCATTGCACTGTTCCCATTGTACTGTTCCCATTACACTGTTCCCATTGTACTGTCCCCATTGCACTGTCCCCATTACACTGTCCCCATTGTACTGTCCCCATTGTACTGTCCCCATTGTACTGACCCCATTGTACTGTCCCCATTGCACTGTCCCCATTACACTGTTCCCATTGCACTGTCCCATTGCACAGTCCCCATTACACTGTCCCCATTGCACTGTTCCCATTGTACTGTCCCCATTGTACTGTCCCCATTGTACTGTTCCCATTGTACTGTCCCCATTGTACTGTCCCCATTGTACTGTCCCCATTGTACTGTCCCCATTGTACTGTTCCCATTGTACTGTCCCCATTACACTGTCCCCATTGCACTGTCCCATTGCACAGTCCCCATTACACTGTCCCCATTGCACTGTTCCCATTGTACTGTTCCCATTACACTGTTCCCATTGTACTGTCCCCATTACACTGTCCCCATTGCACTGTCCCATTGCACAGTCCCCATTGCACTGTCCCCATTGCACTGTTCCCATTGTACTGTTCCCATTACACTGTTCCCATTGTACTGTCCCCATTGTACTGTCCCCATTGTACTGTCCCCATTGTACTGTCCCCATTGCACTGTCCCATTGCACAGTCCCCATTACACTGTCCCCATTGTACAGTCCCCATTGCACTGTCCCCATTGCACTGTCCCCATTACATTGTCCCCATTGTACTGTCCCCATTGTACTGTCCCCATTGCACTGTCCCCATTGCACTGTTCCCATTGCACTGTCCCCATTGCACAGTCCCCATTACACTGTCCCCATTGCACTGTCCCCATTGTACTGTCCCCATTGTACTGTCCCCATTGCACTGTCCCCATTGCACTGTTCCCATTGCACTGTCCCCATTGCACTGTCCCCATTACACTGTCCCCATTGTACAGTCCCCATTGCACTGTCCCCATTGCACTGTCCCCATTACATTGTCCCCATTGTACTGTCCCCATTGTACTGTCCCCATTGCACTGTCCCCATTGCACTGTTCCCATTGTACTGTCCCCATTGTACTGTCCCCATTGTACTGTCCCCATTGCACTGTTCCCATTGCACTGTCCCATTGCACAGTCCCCATTACACTGTCCCCATTGTACTGTCCCCATTGTACTGTCCCCATTGTACTGTCCCCATTGCACTGTCCCCATTGCACTGTCCCCATTGCACAGTCCCCATTGCACTGTCCCCATTGTACTGTCCCCATTGCACTGTCCCCATTGCACAGTCCCCATTACACTGTCCCCATTGTACTGTCCCCATTGTACTGTCCCCATTGCACTGTCCCCATTACACTGTCCCCATTGCACTGTCCCCATTGCACTGTCCCCATTGCACTGTCCCCATTGCACAGTCCCCATTACACTGTCCCCATTGTACTGTCCCCATTGTACTGTCCCCATTGCACTGTCCCCATTACACTGTCCCCATTGCACTGTCCCCATTGCACTGTCCCCATTGCACTGTCCCCATTACACTGTCCCCATTGTACTGTCCCCATTGTACTGTTCCCATTGTACTGTCCCCATTGCACAGTCCCCATTACACTGTCCCCATTGTACTGTCCCCATTGTACTGTTCCGATTGTACTGTCCCCATTGTACTGTTCCCATTGTACTGTTCCCATTGTACTGTCCCATTGTACTGTCCCCATTGTACTGTCCCCATTGTACTGTTCCCATTGTACTGTCCCCATTGTACTGTTCCCATTGTACTGTTCCCATTGTACTGTTCCCATTGTACTGTCCCATTGTACTGTCCCCATTGTACTGTCCCCATTGTACTGTTCCCATTGTACTGTCCCCATTGTACTGTCCCCATTGTACTGTTCCCATTGTACTGTTCCCATTGTACTGTCCCATTGTACTGTCCCCATTGTACTGTCCCCATTGTACTGTTCCCATTGTACTGTCCCCATTGTACTGTCCCCATTGTACTGTTCCCATTGTACTGTCCCCATTGCACTGTTCCCATTGTACTGTCCCCATTGTACTGTCCCCATTGCACTGTCCCCATTACACTGTCCCCATTGCACTGTCCCCATTGCACTGTCCCCATTGTACTGTCCCCATTGTACTGTCCCCATTGTACTGTTCCCATTGTACTGTCCCCATTGCACAGTCCCCATTACACTGTCCCCATTGTACTGTCCCCATTGTACTGTCCCCATTGTACTGTCCCCATTGTACTGTCCCCATTGTACTGTTCCCATTGTACTGTCCCCATTGCACAGTCCCCATTACACTGTCCCCATTGTACTGTTCCCATTGTACTGTCCCCATTGCACAGTCCCCATTGTACTGTCCCCATTGTACTGTTCCCATTGTACTGTCCCCATTGCACAGTCCCCATTACACTGTCCCCATTGTACTGTCCCCATTGTACTGTCCCCATTGTACTGTCCCCATTGTACTGTCCCCATTGTACTGTTCCCATTGTACTGTCCCCATTGCACAGTCCCCATTACACTGTCCCCATTGTACTGTCCCCATTGTACTGTCCCCATTGCACTGTCCCCATTGTACTGTCCCCATTGTACTGTTCCCATTGTACTGTCCCCATTGCACAGTCCCCATTACACTGTCCCCATTGTACTGTCCCCATTGTACTGTCCCCATTGTACTGTCCCCATTGTACTGTTCCCATTGTACTGTCCCCATTGCACAGTCCCCATTACACTGTCCCCATTGTACTGTCCCCATTGTACTGTTCCCATTGTACTGTTCCCATTGCACTGTTCCCATTGCACTGTCCCATTGCACAGTCCCCATTACACTGTCCCCATTGTACTGTCCCCATTGTACTGTCCCCATTACACTGTCCCCATTGTACTGTCCCCATTGCACTGTTCCCATTGCACTGTCCCATTGCACAGTCCCCATTACACTGTCCCCATTGTACTGTTCCCATTGCACTGTACCCATTGCACTGTCCCCATTGTACTGTCCCATTGCACAGTCCCCATTACACTGTCCCCATTGTACTGTCCCCATTGCACTGTCCCCATTGTACTGTCCCATTGCACAGTCCCCATTACACTGTTCCCATTGTACTGTCCCATTGCACAGTCCCCATTACACTGTCCCCATTGTACTGTTCCCATTGCACAGTCCCCATTGCACTGTCCCCATTGCACAGTCCCCATTGCACTGTCCCCATTACACTGTCCCCATTGTACTGTCCCCATTGTACTGTCCCCATTGTACTGTTCCCATTGTACTGTCCCCATTGTACTGTTCCCATTGTACTGTCCCCATTGTACTGTTCCCATTGCACAGTCCCCATTGTACTGTTCCCATTGTACTGTCCCCATTGTACTGTCCCCATTACACTGTCCCCATTGTACTGTCCCCATTGTACTGTTCCCATTGCACAGTCCCCATTGCACTGTCCCCATTGCACAGTCCCCATTGCACTGTCCCCATTACACTGTCCCCATTGTACTGTCCCCATTGTACTGTCCCCATTGTACTGTTCCCATTGCACAGTCCCCATTGTACTGTTCCCATTGTACTGTCCCCATTGTACTGTTCACATTGTACTGTCCCCATTGTACTGTCCCCATTGTACTGTTCCCATTGTACTGTCCCCATTGTACTGTCCCCATTGTACTGTCCCCATTGTACTGTCCCCATTGTACTGTTCCCATTGCACTGTCCCCATTACACTGTCCCCATTGTACTGTCCCATTGCACAGTCCCCATTACACTGTCCCCATTGTACTGTCCCCATTGTACTGTTCCCATTCCACTGTCCCATTGCACAGTCCCCATTACACTGTCCCCATTGTACTGTTTCCATTGCACTGTCCCATTGCACAGTCCCCATTACACTGTCCCCATTACACTGTCCCCATTGTACTGTTCCCATTGTACTGCCCCATTGTACTGTTCCCATTACACTGTCCCCATTGTACTGTTCCCATTGTACTGTCCCCATTGCACAGTCCACATTACACTGTCCCCATTGTACTGTCCCCATTGTACTGTCCCCATTGTACTGTTCCCATTGTACTGTCCCCATTGTACTGTCCCCATTGTACTGTCCCCATTGCACTGTCCCATTGCACAGTCCCCATTACACTGTCCCCATTACACTGTCCCCATTGTACTGTCCCCATTGTACTGTCCCCATTGTACTGTTCCCATTGTACTGTCCCCATTGCACAGTCCACATTACACTGTCCCCATTGTACTGTCCCCATTGTACTGTCCCCATTGTACTGTCCCCATTGTACTGTCCCCATTGTACTGTTCCCATTGTACTGTCCCCATTGTACTGTCCCCATTGCACTGTTCCCATTGTACTGTCCCCATTGTACTGTCCCCATTGTACTGTCCCCATTGTACTGTCCCATTGCACTGTCCCATTGCACAGTCCCCATTACACTGTCCCCATTACACTGTCCCCATTGTACTGTTCCCATTGTACTGCCCCATTGTACTGTTCCCATTGTACTGTCCCCATTGCACTGTCCCCATTGTACTGTCCCCATTGTACTGTCCCCATTGCACAGTCCACATTACACTGTCCCCATTGTACTGTCCCCATTGTACTGTTCCCATTGTACTGTCCCCATTGTACTGTCCCCATTGTACTGTCCCCATTGCACTGTTCCCATTGCACTGTCCCATTGCACAGTCCCCATTACACTGTCCCCATTGCAATGGGACAGTGCAATGGGAACAGTACAATGGGGACAGTGTAATGGGGACTGTGCAATGGGACAGTGCAATGGGGACAGTACAATGGGGACAGTACAATGGGAACAGTACAATGGGGACAGTGTAATGGGGACAGTGTAATGGGGACAGTGTAATGGGGACAGTGCAATGGGACAGTGCAATGGGGACAGTACAATGGGGACAGTACAATGGGGGCAGTGTAATGGGGACTGTGCAATGGGACAGTGCAATGGGGACAGTACAATGGGGACAGTACACTGGCCCCATTACACTGTCCCCATTGTACTGTTCCCATTGCACTGTCCCATTGCACTGTCCCCATTGCACTGTCCCCATTGCACAGTCCCCATTGTACTGTCCTGATTGTCCTGTTCCCATTGCACTGTCCCCATTGTACTGTCCCCATTACACTGTCCCCATTGCCCTGTCCCCATTGTACTGTCCCCATTGCACTGTCCCCATTGTACTGTTCCCATTGCACTGTCCCCATTACACTGTCCCATTGCACAGTCCCCATTACACTGTCCCCATTGTACTGTTCCCATTGCACTGTCCCATTGCACAGTCCCCATTACACTGTCCCCATTGTACTGTTCCCATTGTACTGTCACCATTGTACTGTCCCATTGCACAGTCCCCATTATACTGTCCCCATTGTACTGTTCCCATTGCACTGTCCCATTGCACAGTCCCCATTACACTGTCCCCATTGTACTGTTCCCATTGTACTGTCACCATTGTACTGTCCCATTGCACAGTCCCCATTACACTGTCCCCATTATACTGTCCCCATTGTACTGTTCCCATTGCACTGTCCCATTGCACAGTCCCCATTACACTGTCCCCATTGTACTGTTCCCATTGTACTGTCACCATTGTACTGTCCCATTGCACAGTCCCCATTACACTGTCCCCATTGCACAGTCCCCATTACACTGCTCCCATTGTACTGTCCCCATTGTACTGTTCCCATTGTACTGTTCCCATTGTACTGTCCCCATTGCACTGTTCCCATTGCACAGTCCCCATTACACTGCTCCCATTGTACTGTCCCCATTGCACTGTCCCCATTGTACTGTCCCCATTGCACTGTCCCCATTGCACTGTCCCCATTGTACTGTCCCCATTACACTGTCCCCATTGCACAGTCCCCATTACACTGCTCCCATTGTACTGTCCCCATTGTACTGTTCCCATTGTACTGTTCCCATTGTACTGTCCCCATTGCACTGTTCCCATTGCACAGTCCCCATTACACTGCTCCCATTGCACTGTCCCATTGCACAGTCCCCATTACACTGTCCCCATTGTACTGTCCCCATTGTACTGTCCCCATTGCACTGTCCCCATTGCACTGTTCCCATTGCACAGTCCCCATTACACTGTCCCCATTGCACTGTCCCCATTGTACTGTCCCCATTACACTGTCCCCATTGTACTGTCCCCATTGTACTGTCCCATTGCACAGTCCCCATTACACTGTCCCCATTGCACTGTCCCCATTGTACTGTCCCCATTACACTGTTCCCATTGTACAGTCCCCATTCCACTGTTCCCATTGTACTGTCCCCATTGCACTGTTCCCATTACACTGTCCCCATTGTACTGTTGTCGTGTCAGGAGTTATCTTGAATGCCTCTCTCAGGGAGTAGGATGACTCTCAAGCTGACAGAGGAGAAAGGGAAGCGACTCGCTGATGTTGAGTTGACTTCTGAACTTGGAGGATTTTATAGAGAAGAGGTAAGAGGGGAGAGGCAGCACCCCTGTGTTTTGTTTCTATTCAGCAGGCCCCCACTTGCTCACTGTCAGGACCAAGCAGACCCATTCATCTGCCTGGTAACTCTGTGGAACTGTTGCTCCATGACTGCAGCACTGCTAATTAAACTCAGAACAAACCCCTCTCCTCAGCCCTCAGACCTTTTAGCTATTTCCGGATGTGAGTTGTCTTCGCCTGTGATAGTATCAGCGGTAAACAGACGGTTACTGCAAATCAATGGTGCGTGATTCCCAAAGCACAATAAAAGATAACCTTTTCTGCATAACTTTATTTGCACACCCATTACAGTCTCATGCTGAATGAGTGAGCTATGATGTCGTACAGACCTCACTATGAATTCAGGCAGCAGGCCATTGCCTGACCTCCAGCTACTGGGTATTGTTTCACCTTTAACTTTGGTCACATCGCTGCTCAATTTCACAACAATTGCTTGCCATTTTCGAATTCACTGATTTGGCTTCAGCAGATTTGGAGATGCTGGTGTTGGACTGGGGTGGGCAAAGTTAAAAATCACGCAACACCAGGTTATAGTCCAACAGGTTTATTTGGAAGCACACTTGCTTTCAGAGCACTGCTCCTTCATCAGGTGGCTGTGGAGTATATTAACCCAAAACCCAGAGAAATTGGAAAGGCTTTTGGTTATAAACAGGTTGTGCCTTGCTCCATTACATAAGAGGGGTGAGGCCCCGGTGGTGTTATCGCTGGACTGTTGTTTCAGAGATGACCCAGCTCGTGTTCTGGGGGACCTGGGTTCAAACCCCAGCAAGGCAGATGGTGGAATTTGAATTCAGTATAAATCCAGAATTAAGAGTCGAATGACGACTGTTGGAAAAACCCATCTGGTTCACTCATGTCCGTCAGGGAAGGAACCTGCCATCCCTACCTGGTGTGGCCGAAATCTGACTCCACACCCACAGCAACATGGTTGACTGTTAACGTGCCCAATAGCCATCCTCCCATGGAGCAGATTCCCAATCGCAGTTGTATTCTCCAGAATCAGGGCAGAGGGAAGACTTGGAGAGGCTCCGGGTTATTTTTCAAATGTACTTGTTCAGAGATACTAACACACACCTCTGGAGCAGGTAGGATTTGAACTTGTTTGTCCTAGTTCAGAGGTAGGGACAATACCACTCTTCCAGCAACACATTTTCAGCACAGGAGAATCGACGTTTCGGCCATGAGCCCTTCTTCAGGCTTCTGCCCGAAACGTCGATTCTCCTGTTCCCTGGATGCTGCCTGACCTGCTGCGCTTTTCCAGCAACACATTTTCAGCTCTGATCTCCAGCATCTGCAGACCTCACTTTCTCCACAAAACCACTCTGCCACAGCAATCCCATTCAGGGAGTTGCTAACAGTACACCATATGCGTCATAATGTGAGGTCCCCTTTTGGAGTTTAACTCTAGACACAGAGCAGAGAAAGAGAGTGGCAAAGTGTCAATTACTGGTGTATCTCATCGCAAAATCCTTACAAGGTGGAAGCAGGCTATTCGGCCCACTGGGTCCACACTGACCCTCCAAAGACTATCCCACCCAGATTTTCTCATGGCTAACCCACCTTGCCTCCGTCACCAGGCCTAACCCCGCCCCCACACCCAGCTCCAGCCCCACACCAGGTCCTCGGTCCTAGCTCTCAGCCCTGCCGTGTTTTCACTATCCCTCCAGACCGACCCCTCTCTGAGGATGAAAGATCAGTCCTCAGCAGAGGCCTCACCTTCATTCCCCGATGCTCTCGGATTAACGAGTTCAACACGCAGCGTGACATCGCGCATTTCTTCCGCCGACTTCGCCTCCGCGCCTACTTCTTCAACCAAGACTCCCGCCCACCCTCTGACGACCCCTTCTCCCACCTCCAACACACCCCATCCACCTGGACACCCCGTGCTGGCCTCCTACCTGCCCTCGATCTCTTCATAGCCAACTGCCGCCGCGATATTAACCGCCACCTGAACTCCCCCACCCCTCTCACCCACTCCAACCTCTCACCCTCGGAACGCGAAGCCCTCCACTCCCTCCGTTGCAACCCCAACCTCACTATCAAACCGGCAGACAAGGGAGGCGCGGTAGTAGTTTGGCGCACCGACCTTTACACCGCTGAGGCCAAACGCCAGCTCGCGGACACCACCTCCTACTGCCCCCTTGACCATGACCCCACCCCCCACCACCAAACCATCATCTCCCAGACCATCCATAACCTCATCACCTCAGGGGATCTCCCATCCACCGCCTCCAACCTCATAGTCCCACAACCCCACACCGCCCGCTTCTACCTCCTGCCCAAAATCCACAAACCTGACTGCCCCGGCCGACCCAGTGTCTCCGCCTGCTCCTGCCCCACTGAACTCATCTCCGCATACCTTGACACGGTCCTGTCCCCCTTAGTCCAAGAACTCCCCACCTACGTTCGGGACACCACCCATGCCCTCCACCTCCTCCATGATTTTCGCTTCCCCGGTCCCCAACGCCTTATCTTCACCATGGACATCCAGTCCCTGTACACCTCCATCCCCCATCATGAAGGACTCAAAGCCCTTCGCTTCTTCCTTTCCTGCCGCACCAACCAGTACCCTTCCACTGACACCCTCCTTCGACTGACTGAACTGGTCCTCACCCTGAACAACTTCTCTTTCCAAGCCTCCCACTTCCTCCAAGTCAAAGGAGTAGCCATGGGCACCCGCATGGGCCCCAGCTATGCCTGCCTCTTTGTAGGATATGTGGAACAATCCATCTTCCGCAACTACACTGGCCCCACCCCCCACCTTTTCCTCCCCTTCATCGATGACTGTATCGGCGCCGCCTCGTGCTCCCACGAGGAGGTTGAACAGTTCATCCACTTCACCAACACCTTCCACCCCGACCTCAAATTCACCTGGACAGTCTCAGATTCCTCCCTCCCCTTCCTCGACCTTTCCATTTCTATCTCAGGCGACCGAATCGACACGGACATCTACTACAAACCGACCGACTCCCACAGCTACCTGGACTACACCTCCTCCCATCCTGCCCCCTGTAAAAACGCCATCCCATTCTCCCAATTCCTTCGTCTCCGCCGCATCTGCTTCCAGGAGGACCAGTTCCAAAAACGTACAACCCAGATGGCCTCCTTCTTCAAGGACCACAATTTCCCCCCAGACGTGGTCGACGATGCCCTCCACCGCATCTCTTCCACTTCCCGCTCCTCCGCCCTTGAGCCCTGCCCTCCAACTGCCACCAGGACAGAACCCCACTGGTCCTCACCGACCACCCCACCAACCTCCATATACAGCGTATCATCCGCCGTCATTTCCGCCACCTCCAAACAGACCCCACCACCAGGGATATATTTCCCTCCCCTCCACTGTCAGCATTCTGAAAAGACCACTCCCTCCGTGACTCCCTCGTCAGGTCCACACCCCCCACCAAACCAACCTCCACTCCCGGCACCTTCCCCTGCAACTGCAAGAAATGCAAAACTTGCGCCACACCTCCCCCCTTACTTCCCTCCAAGACCCCAAGAGATCCTTCCACATCTGCCACAAATTCACCTGCACCCGATGTGGCCTCCTCTATATTGGGGAGACAGGCCGCCTACTTGTGGAACGTTTCAGAGAACACCTCTGGGAGACCTGGACCAACCAACCCAACCACCCCTTGGCTCAACACTTCAACTCCCCCTCCCACTCCACCAAGGAAATGCAGGTCCTTGGACTCCTCCATTGCCAGACCATAGCAACACGACGGTTGGAGGAAGAACGCCTCATCTTCTGCCTAGGAACCCTCCAACCACAAGGGATGAACTCAGATTTCTCCAGTTTCCTCATTTCCCCTCCCCCCACCTTGTATCAGTCCCAACCCTCGAACTCAGCACCGCCTTCCTAACCTGCAATCTTCTTCCTGACCTCTCCGCCCCCACCCCCACTCTGGCCTATCACCCTCACCTTGACCTCCTTCCACCTATCGCATTTCCAACGCCTCTCACCCAAGTCCCTCCTCCCTACCTTTTATCTTAGCCTGCTGGACACACTTTCCTCATTCCTGAAGAAGGGCTCATGCCCGAAACGTCGATTCTCCTGCTCCTTGGATGCTGCCTGACCTGCTGCGCTTTTCCAGCAACACATTTTCAGCTTTTTAACCCAGCCAGCCTGCACATCTCTGAAAACTATGGGAAATCTATCACAGCTAATCCATCTAACCTGCACATCTTTGGATTTATGGAGGAAACTCCCTCAGACAATGTGCAAACTCCACACCGACAGTCGCCTGAGGCTGGAATTGAACATTGATCCCTGGCCCGAAGAGGCAGCAGTACTAACCACTGAGCCCACCTGCCACCCCATAGTCCTTAAACTGTTTAATACTTTAAATACTTGTTGTGTGATTCTGCTGACCAATCTATTTGTCCTGATGGATTGGTTGAGTCTGGGTGTAGTCTCAGAGCAAAGGAAACAAAGAGCATGGAGGATATGAAAAGCTGAATTGTAGTCGGATTGCAGACATTTTGGAATGTTTCTCCCTTGAATTTATTGCTGATGACGCTGATAGGTTCATAGTCAGCCTAAGCACAGGAGAGAACTAGCTTGTGATTGGAGCAGCAGTTTCTCGTCATTCCCTTGTATTCTTAGTCTCTCAAACAGAATACAAGAATGACAGATGACAAACTGCACTGAAATGCTACAGATGAAAAAAAACATTTTTAGGTATAAGACTAAGTAAACATATTAAATGGGAATGGATTGAGAAATAATTTTACCAAAAGATTGAATGTCAAAGATTGGCCAAACATAATGTGAGATTGGACAACTTTGAAGTAATTTTATATTTCAAGCACTGCTTTCTCAAAATTAAACTTAAGCCTGAAGCTAAAAAACGTATTTAATAGGTTCTATATTGTATGAGAAAACTCACTGAAATAGCAATGAGGGTGCAGATAATTCAAAGTTTTAAAAGCCTTTTGATAATAATTACTTCAATTTAAGAGCAATAAAATTCTTTAAAAGAGCAAGATATGGCAACAGAGTTCAGCATGCTGGGGTATTTACAGATTATTTCATGAATGATCTTCATAGATCAGCGGAGGTGTGAAATCAAGATTCGTTCCAAACAGAATTGGTCTCAGAATTATTGATGAGCCTTTGTCAGATTTCTTACAGTCAAAGGAAGATTCGACTTTCAAGAAAGTCAAATCAGATTGGAAGCAGAAAATGCATCCAGAACCGAGGCCACTTCCAGAAGCTGTGGAGGAACAGGATACCATTTCAGAGCACTAACCAAAAGGACAAATGTTTGTGCATGGAAAGTGGCAAAAACAATTGCATCGTCTTCCTTACAAAAGAACTGCGCTCAGAAGTTGAGATGGGCTCCTCTCATTGAGAGTTGAGACAGTCTTCTGGCTGTGGTGGCAGCTGGATATCAGCAGCGATGAGGCAGCCTTGGCAGAAGCAATGTTTGGGTCTCTTTGACGACAGGGTCTGCTTTAGTATGCTGACTCCCTGGTGTTGCAGCCTTGGAATGGTTTGGCGGCTGTGGAGTATAGTGGTATCCAGTATTCACTTCGGAAATCAAGAAGGCGGGAATAGCACAAAAGATGAAATCTGTCCTAAAATTATAAAAATAACTAAATCACAAAGGATGTTATGGTGCTGGCTTATGGCAACATAAAAACTTGTTACAATAAAGTGTATATGAAAATACAGTAAATTACCAACTCAACTGGTAAAGATAGCCAAGGCACTCTGAATCTTTGTTTTTTTCCTCAAACAATTCATGTCCCACAATATTTGGTGACACCAATGGGTATCTGGGTGATGCAGTTACAAGTGTCAGTGTCCAATCAAACCAAGAGGGAAAACCAATGAACAGGAGAGACAACTATGAAGAGCTTGGACAGGCTGAAGCAAGGCACCCAAGGAGCACAAGACAGTTTAGATGTTTATGTAACTCACAGCCAGCCATTCACATGCACAACTTGCCCTGAGGATGTTGAGGCCAAGAGGCAAACAAGTTCAGGTCATCCTCAGCACAACTGGCCAATAGCAACCCAGAGATTTCATTGAGATTCCCAGAGTCCACCAGACCATGTGACATTGGTCTAATTTCTGCTCCTTTCAGTCCATCGAGTCTGCTCCACCATTCAATCCTGGCTGATGAGTGTCTCAACCCCAATCTCCTGTTTTCTTCTTGTAACCTTTGATTCCCTTGATACTATCTATCTCAGTCTTAAATATACTCAATGACCTGGCCTCCACAACCGTCTGTGGCAATGAATCCCATAGATTCACCACTCTCTGGCTGAAGAGGTTTCTCCTTATCTCTGTTTTAAAAGATCTTCCCTTTACTCTCAGGCTGTGCCCTCAGGTCCAAGTCTCTCCTACCAATGGAAACATCTTCCCAACATCCACTCTGTCCAGGCCATTCAGTATTTTGTATGTTTCAATTAGAACCCCCTCATCCTTCTCAACTCCATCGAGTATAACCCAGAGTCCTCAAACGTTCCTCATATCTTAAGCTTTTCATTCCTGGGACCATTCTCACGAACCTCCTCTGAACACACTGCAGGTAATCGAATTTAATCTAATCAACACTCAGGAAGGATGTACTGACCCTGCAGAGTGATGGGGCGCTAAACTGCACATAGTATTCCAAATGTGGCCTGAAAGAGCCTCATAAGGACATCCCTGCTTTTATATTCAAGTCCTCTCAAAATAAATGCCATCATTGCATTTGCCTTCCTAACTACTGGCTCAACCTGCAAATTTACCTGAAGAGAATCCTGGACGAAAACTCCCAAATCCTTTTGCACTTCAGATTTCTGAATTTTCTCCCCATTTAGGAAATAGTTCAAGTCTCTGTTCTTACACTTTGGTAGGATGACCTCACACTTTCCCATATGATATTCCACTTCTTTGCCCACTCTCCTAACCTGTCCAAAACCTTCTGCAGCCTCCCCACCTCCTTGATACAAAAATATGTGGAGGGACAGGTCGTATCATCTGCAAATTTAGCCAGAATGCTCTCAGTTCCTTCATCTGAGAAGGACACTTTAATCCCCACTCGCTGCAGTCTGCCAGACAGCCCGGCTTCTATCCATGCTAGCACCTTGCCTCTAACACTATGGGCCCTTATCTCACTCAGCCTCCTGTGCAGCAGCTTGTCAAAGGCCTTTTTGAAGTCCAGGTGGATAAAATGCATTCGCTCTCCTTGGTCTAACCTGCAGCAGATTTGTGAGGCATAACCTTCCCCTTGATGAAGCCATGCTGACTTTGTGAAGGATGAGATTTCTGAATACTTGGAAGTGTACGATAAAATAGGACAATGGATTCCAGGATCTTGCCCATGACTGATGTTAGACTAATCAGTCTGTAACTTTCCATCTTTTGCCTTACTCCCTTTTTTAAGCAGGGGTGTCACATTAGCGATTTTCCAGTCCTCTGTTACCCACCCTGATTCTAACGATTCCCGAAAAATCACCACTAACGCCTTCACTATCTTTTCAAACTTCTCCCTGACAACTCTGGAGCGTATTCCATCTGATCCAGGTGATTTATCCATCTTCAGGCCATTCAGTTTTTCTGGCCCCTTCTCCACCACACTCAGCTCTGCCCTCGTCACTCTCTTGAATTTCTGGGATTTTCCTCATGTCTTCCACCATGAAGACGGATGCAAAGTAATTATTCTGTTCCTGAGCCGTTTCCTTGCTCCCCACTTCTATCTCTCCAGTGTCATTTTCCAGCAGTCCAATGTCCACTTTTGCCCTTTATGAGGGTAAGCTCGCCAGTAATATAGTCTTCCTCAACATGAGAGTTTCTTTCGATTTATAATCTTCTCCCTCCTGATTTTTGCGTGGTTTCTCTCAGTTGGTCTTTGGAAGCCCTTGGCCACATTATATGCTTTCCCTTTCACTTTGATGCTCTCCCTGACTTCCCTGATCAACTCTGGTTGCCTCATCCTCCCTGTACCATGCTTCCTTTTCTTCATGATGAATCTCTGCCGGGTCTCCTGAATTCCTCCCAGAAACTCCTGCCATTGCTGTTCCACTCTCTTTCCTGCCAGGCTCCTCTCCCAGTCGATTCCACCCAGCTCCTCCCTCATGCCTGTGTAGTTGCATTTATTCAGCTGCAATATTGATTTGATTCCACCTTCCCTCTCTCAAACTGCAGAGCAAATTCAAACATATTGCGATCACTGGTTAACGGAGAGGCTGTCAGTGAGGTGAGGGTGGGGGAAGTGGGGTCCAGGGTCAGTATGAAGGGTGCGTGTCAGTGTGGGGAGAGTGAGTGTCAGTGTGTGGGTGTGGGTGTGGGTGCAGGTGGGGGCAGCTTTTCAGTCTCTCTAATCGCTGTAACCCCTCCTGTACCTGGTCCTCTGGGATAAATTCTGGGATGGACAATTTAATAAGGAACAATCTTCCAACGATATTCACAGTTTTCTGAAGGCGTTGTCTCCCATCCAACCTGGAGGTGGTCTGCTGTTATATCCAAAGGCCCAGAAACTGGTTTAATAATTATTTCTCACCCTCGGTGTTCTCTCTCACACACACACAGAGACACAGACACAGACAAATATTTCCGTTTCCCATCACCCTGTGGTGGTTTCTGGTGGGTTGAATTATGTGTCAGGACCCTGTGCATTTGCTCTGTCACTGTATGTTCCCGATGAAGTTATTTTGGAAATGAATGTGTTCATAAAAACTGGACAAAGCTGTGCCAGGAGAAAGTGAGTGTAGGACTTAACGAATTACTTACATAGTTCATTGTGCTATGAGAAATGGAGCGTGAGGCAGGAAGGTTGCAGGTTCAAACCCCAGCACAGGATTTAGTTACGACGCAGCACTGAAGGAGCAATGTCAATGTGACATTTTGAAAGGAGCATTAAGCCAAGGTTCCATCTACCCTCACTGAAGGTGTATCCCTCAACTCTATCACCAAATGAGGTGGCGAGCTACCTGGGCAGCAGGAACAGCTTTCTGCAGATGCTGGAATCTATACTGCAAACAAATGCTGGAGATCACAGTGGGCCAGGCAGCGTCCGTGGAGAGAGAACGAGCTCACATTTCGAGTCGAGATGATTCTGTGTCAGAGCTGGAGTGTCCTGGCCAATAGTTAGACTTCACCGAAAGAGATTGACTGGTCGTTGTGGTATTGGAGAAAGTGAGGACTGCAGATCAGAGTCGAGAGTGTGGCGCTGGAAAAGCACAGCAGGTCAGGCAGCATCTGAGGAGCAGGAGAATCGACGTTTCGGACAAAAGCCCTTCATCAGAACAGTCATCATTCCTGGTCATTGTTATGTGGCCGTTTGTGGATGCTTGCTGTGCAAAAAGTAGATGTCCTATTTGTTACAGATGGACATTTTGAGAAACATTGAAGTGCCTGTAAAATGCATTTGGACCCGAGATGCAAAAGGAGGTATACAAATGCAAGTCTTTTTGTTAAAACGTGTTAAGTACATTCTTGTAATGACAGCACATAACCACAGGAGGTCAGTGTTGTCTGCATTTTGAAAGAGGATGCGTGTTGCCCGATGGAGCAAGTCCTTAAACAGCCACCCCATTGTCTATTGATGAGTGAGCGATGCATTGTCAGTGCCTGCTGGTCTCACAGGAATTGGTGCTGTGCCCTGCCTAACCCCTCCTGAACCTGAATGGGATTCAAAGGGACACAGCTGTCATTATTCTGAGGCGAACGTGAGGATTGCAGATGCTGGAGATGAGAGTCGAGAGTGTGTTGCAGGAAAAGCACAACAGGTCAGGCAGCATCTGAGGAGCAGGAGAAGGGCAAAAGCCCTTCATCAGGAACTTTTCTAACTATTTACTGGCCAACAAACATGCTCCTGAGTTTACGTTCCCTGTCCCACTCTCTCTCTCTCTCTCACTGACACTGTCTCTCTCTCTCTCTCACTGACACTGTCTCTCTCTCTCTCTCACTGACACTGTCTCTCTCTCTCTCTCACTGACACTGTCTCTCTCTCTCTCTCACTGACACTGTCTCTCTCTCTCACTGACACTGTCTCTCTCTCTCACTGACACTGTCTCTCTCTCTCACTGTCACTGTCTCTCTCTCACTGACACTGTCTCTCTCTCTCTCACTGACACTGTCTCTCTCTCACTGACACTGTCTCTCTCTCTCTCACTGACACTGTCTCTCTCTCTCACTGACTCTCTCTCTCTCTCACTGACACTGTCTCTCTCTCTCACTGACTCTCTCTCTCTCACTGACACTGTCTCTCTCTCTCTCTCACTGACACTCTCTCTCTCTCACTGACACTCTCTCTCTCTCACTGACACTCTCTCTCACTGACACTCTCTCTCGCACTGACACTGTCTCTCTCTCTCTCACTGACACTGTCTCTCTCTCTCACTGACACTGTCTCTCTCTCTCACTGACACTGTCTCTCTCTCTCACTCACTGACACTGTCTCTCTCTCTCTCTCACTGACACTGTCTCTCTCTCTCACTGTCACTGTCTCTCTCTCACTGACACTGTCTCTCTCTCTCACTGACACTGTCTCTCTCTCTCACTGACTCTCTCTCTCTCTCTCACTGACACTGTCTCTCTCTCTCTCTCACTGACACTCTCTCTCTCTCTCTCTCTCTCACTGACTCTCTCTCTCTCTCTCTCTCACTGACACTGTCTCTCTCTCTCTCTCTCTCACTGACTCTCTCTCTCTCTCTCACTGACACTGTCTCTCTCTCTCTCACTGACACTCTCTCTCTCTCTCTCTCTCACTGACACTCTCTCTCTCTCTCACTGACACTCTCTCTCTCTCTCACTGACACTGTCTCTCTCTCTCTCACTGACACTCTCTCTCACTGACACTCTCTCTCGCACTGACACTGTCTCTCTCTCTCACTCACTGACACTGTCTCTCTCTCTCTCTCACTGACACTGTCTCTCTCTCTCTCTCACTGACACTGTCTCTCTCTCTCTCTCACTGACACTGTCTCTCTCTCTCACTGTCACTGTCTCTCTCTCACTGACACTGTCTCTCTCTCTCACTGACACTGTCTCTCTCTCTCACTGACTCTCTCTCTCTCTCTCACTGACACTGTCTCTCTCTCTCACTGACTCTCTCTCTCTCTCACTGACACTGTCTCTCTCTCTCTCTCACTGACACTCTCTCTCTCTCACTGACACTGTCTCTCTCTCACTGACACTCTCTCTCACTGACACTCTCTCTCGCACTGACACTGTCTCTCTCTCTCTCACTGACACTGTCTCTCT
>NW_028270162.1:56834283-56846881 GCF_037043375.1 Chiloscyllium plagiosum
CTCTCTCTCTCACTGACACTGTGTGTGTCTCTCTCTCTCACTGACACTGTCTCTCTCTCTCTCACTGACACTGTGTGTCTCTCTCTCTCACTCTCACTGACACTGTCTCTCTCTCTCTCTCACTGACACTGTGTGTGTCTCTCTCTCTCACTGACACTGTGTGTGTGTCTCTCCCTCTCTCTCACTGACACTGTGTGTCTCTCTCTCACTGACACTGTCTCTCTCTCTCTCACTGACACTGTCTCTCTCTCTCTCACTGACACTGTCTCTCTCTCTCTCTCACTGACACTGTCTCTCTCTCTCTCTCACTGACACTGTCTCTCTCTCTCTCTCACTGACATTGTGTGTGTCTCTCTCTCTCACTGACACTGTGTGTGTCTCTCTCTCTCACTGACACTGTCTCTCTCTCTCTCTCACTGACATTGTGTGTGTCTCTCTCTCTCTCTCTCACTGACACTGTCTGTCTCTCTCTCTCACTGACACTGTCTCTCTCTCTCACTGACACTGTCTCTCTCTCTCACTGACACTGTCTCTCTCTCTCACTGACACTGTCTCTCTCTCTCTCTCTCACTGACACTGTCTCTCTCTCTCTCTCACTGACACTGTCTCTCTCTCTCTCTCACTGACACTGTCTCTCTCTCCCTCTCACTGACACTGTGTCTCTCTCTCTCTCACTGACACTGTGTGTGTCTCTCTCTCTCACTGACACTGTGTGTGTCTCTCTCTCTCACTGACACTGTCTCTCTCTCTCTCTCACTGACATTGTGTGTGTCTCTCTCTCTCTCTCTCACTGACACTGTCTGTCTCTCTCTCTCACTGACACTGTCTCTCTCTCTCACTGACACTGTCTCTCTCTCTCTCTCTCACTGACACTGTCTCTCTCTCTCTCTCACTGACACTGTGTCTCTCTCTCTCTCACTGACACTGTGTCTCTCTCTCTCTCACTGACACTGTGTGTCTCTCTCTCTCTCACTCTCACTGACACTGTGTGTCTCTCTCTCTCTCTCACTGACACTGTCTCTCTCTCTCTCACTGACACTGCCTCTCTCTCTCTCACTGACACTGCCTCTCTCTCTCTCACTGACACTGCCTCTCTCTCTCTCACTGACACTGTCTCTCTCTCTCTCACTGACACTGTCTCTCTCTCTCACTGACACTGTCTCTCTCTCTCACTGACACTGTCTCTCTCTCTCACTGACACTGTCTCTCTCTCTCTCTCTCTCACTGACACTGTCTCTCTCTCTCTCTCACTGACACTGTCTCTCTCTCTCACTGACACTGTCTCTCTCTCTCACTGACACTGTCTCTCTCTCTCACTGACACTGTCTCTCTCTCTCTCTCACTGACACTGTCTCTCTCTCTCACTGACACTGTCTCTCTCTCTCTCTCACTGACACTGTCTCTCTCTCTCTCTCACTGACACTGTCTCTCTCTCCCTCTCAGTGACACTGTGTGTCTCTCTCTCTCTCACTGACACTGTGTGTCTCTCTCTCTCTCACTGACACTGTGTGTCTCTGTCTCTCACTGACACTGTCTCTCTCTCTCTCACTGACACTGTGTGTGTCTCTCTCTCTCACTGACACTGTCTCTCTCTCTCTCACTGACACTGTGTGTCTCTCTCTCTCACTCTCACTGACACTGTCTCTCTCTCTCTCTCACTGACACTGTGTGTGTCTCTCTCTCTCACTGACACTGTCTCTCTCTCTCTCTCACTGACACTGTGTGTCTCTGTCTCTCACTGACACTGTCTCTCTCTCTCTCACTGACACTGTGTGTGTCTCTCTCTCTCACTGACACTGTCTCTCTCTCTCTCACTGACACTGTGTGTCAGTGTCAGTGAGAGACAGAGACACACAGTGTCAGTGAGAGAGAGAGAGACACACAGTGTCAGTGAGAGAGAGAGAGAGACAGTGTCAGTGAGAGAGAGAGAGAGACAGTGTCAGTGAGAGAGAGAGAGACAGTGTCAGTGAGAGAGAGAGAGACAGTGTCACTGACACTGTCTCTCTCTCTCTCACTGACACTGTCTCTCTCTCTCTCTCACTGACACTGTCTCTCTCTCTCTCTCACTGACACTGTGTGTGTCTCTCTCTCTCTCTCTCACTGACACTGTCTCTCTCTCTCTCTCACTGACACTGTCTCTCTCTCTCTCTCACTGACACTGTGTGTGTCTCTCTCTCTCACTGACACTGTCTCTCTCTCTCTCTCACTGACATTGTGTGTGTCTCTCTCTCTCTCTCTCACTGACACTGTCTGTCTCTCTCTCTCACTGACACTGTCTCTCTCTCTCTCACTGACACTGTCTCTCTCTCTCTCTCACTGACACTGTCTCTCTCTCCCTCTCACTGACACTGTGTCTCTCTCTCTCTCACTGACACTGTGTGTGTGTCTCTCCCTCTCTCTCACTGACACTGTGTGTCTCTCTCTCACTGACACTGTCTCTCTCTCTCTCACTGACACTGTCTCTCTCTCTCTCACTGACACTGTCTCTCTCTCTCTCTCACTGACACTGTCTCTCTCTCTCTCTCACTGACACTGTCTCTCTCTCTCTCTCACTGACATTGTGTGTGTCTCTCTCTCTCACTGACACTGTGTGTGTCTCTCTCTCTCACTGACACTGTCTCTCTCTCTCTCTCACTGACATTGTGTGTGTCTCTCTCTCTCTCTCTCACTGACACTGTCTGTCTCTCTCTCTCACTGACACTGTCTCTCTCTCTCACTGACACTGTCTCTCTCTCTCACTGACACTGTCTCTCTCTCTCACTGACACTGTCTCTCTCTCTCTCTCTCACTGACACTGTCTCTCTCTCTCTCTCACTGACACTGTCTCTCTCTCTCTCTCACTGACACTGTCTCTCTCTCCCTCTCACTGACACTGTGTCTCTCTCTCTCTCACTGACACTGTGTGTGTCTCTCTCTCTCACTGACACTGTGTGTGTCTCTCTCTCTCACTGACACTGTCTCTCTCTCTCTCTCACTGACATTGTGTGTGTCTCTCTCTCTCTCTCTCACTGACACTGTCTGTCTCTCTCTCTCACTGACACTGTCTCTCTCTCTCACTGACACTGTCTCTCTCTCTCTCTCTCACTGACACTGTCTCTCTCTCTCTCTCACTGACACTGTGTCTCTCTCTCTCTCACTGACACTGTGTGTCTCTCTCTCTCTCACTCTCACTGACACTGTGTGTCTCTCTCTCTCTCTCACTGACACTGTCTCTCTCTCTCTCACTGACACTGCCTCTCTCTCTCTCACTGACACTGCCTCTCTCTCTCTCACTGACACTGTCTCTCTCTCTCACTGACACTGTCTCTCTCTCTCACTGACACTGTCTCTCTCTCTCTCTCTCTCACTGACACTGTCTCTCTCTCTCTCTCACTGACACTGTCTCTCTCTCCCTCTCAGTGACACTGTGTGTCTCTCTCTCTCTCTCACTGACACTGTCTCTCTCTCTCACTGACACTGTCTCTCTCTCTCACTGACACTGTCTCTCTCTCTCTCTCACTGACACTGTCTCTCTCTCTCACTGACACTGTCTCTCTCTCTCTCTCACTGACACTGTCTCTCTCTCTCTCTCTCTCACTGACACTGTCTCTCTCTCTCTCTCACTGACACTGTCTCTCTCTCCCTCTCAGTGACACTGTGTGTCTCTCTCTCTCTCACTGACACTGTGTGTCTCTCTCTCTCTCACTGACACTGTGTGTCTCTGTCTCTCACTGACACTGTCTCTCTCTCTCTCACTGACACTGTGTGTGTCTCTCTCTCTCACTGACACTGTCTCTCTCTCTCTCACTGACACTGTCTCTCTCTCTCTCTCACTGACACTGTCTCTCTCTGTCTCTCACTGACACTGTCTCTCTCTGTCTCTCACTGACACTGTCTCTCTCTCTCTCTCACTGACACTGTCTCTCTCTCCCTCTCACTGACATTGTGTGTGTCTCTCTCTCTCTCTCTCACTGACACTGTGTGTGTCTCTCTCTCTCACTGACACTGTCTCTCTCTCTCTCACTGACACTGTCTCTCTCTCTCTCACTGACACTGTCTCTCTCTCTCTCTCACTGACACTGTCTCTCTCTCTCTCTCACTGACACTGTCTCTCTCTCTCTCTCACTGACACTGTCTCTCTCTCTCACTGACACTGTCTCTCTCTCTCTCACACTGACACTGTCTCTCTCTCTCTCTCTCACTGACACTGTCTCTCTCTCTCTCTCACTGACACTGTCTCTCTCTCTCACTGACACTGTCTCTCTCTCTCTCTCTCTCACTGACACTGTCTCTCTCTCTCTCTCACTCACTGACACTGTCTCTCTCTCTCACTCACTGACACTGTCTCTCTCTCTCACTCACTGACACTGTCTCTCTCTCTCACTCACTGACACTGTCTCTCTCTCTCACTGACACTGTCTCTCTCTCTCTCACTGACACTGTCTCTCTCTCTCTCACTGACACTGTCTCTCTCTCTCTCACTGACACTGTCTCTCTCTCTCTCACTGACACTGTCTCTCTCTCTCTCACTGACACTGTCTCTCTCTCTCTCTCTCTCACTCACTGACACTGTCTCTCTCTCTCACTCACTGACACTGCCTCTCTCTGTCTCTCTCTCACTGACACTGTGTGCACTCTCTCTCTCTCACTGACACTGTCTCTCTCTCTCTCACTGACACCGTCTCTCTCTCTCTCACTGACACTGTCTCTCTCTCTCTCACTGACACTGTCTCTCTCTCTCTCACTGACACTGTCTCTCTCTCTCACTGACACTGTCTCTCTCTCTCACTGACACTGTCTCTCTCTCTCTCTCTCACTGACACTGTCTCTCTCTCTCTCTCTCACTGACACTGTCTCCCTCTCTCTCACTGACACTGTCTCTCTCCCTCTCACTGACACTGTCTCTCTCTCTCTCTCTCACTGACACTGTCTCTCTCTCTCTCACTGACACTGTCTCTCTCTCTCTCTCTCTCACTGACACTGTCTCTCTCTCTCTCTCTCACTGACACTGTCTCTCTCTCTCTCTCTCACTGACACTGTCTCTCTCTCTCTCTCTCACTGACACTGTCTCTCTCTCTCTCTCTCACTGACACTGTCTCTCTCTCTCTCTCTCACTGACACTGTCTCTCTCTCTCTCTCTCACTGACACTGTCTCTCTCTCTCTCTCTCACTGACACTATCTCTCTCTCTCTCTCTCACTGACACTGTCTCTCTCTCTCTCTCACTGACACTGTCTCTCTCTCTCTCTCTCACTGACACTGTCTCTCTCTCTCTCTCACTGACACTGTCGCTCTCTCTCTCTCTCACTGACACTGTCGCTCTCTCTCTCTCTCTCACTGACACTGTCTCTCTCTCTCTCTCTCACTGACACTGTCTCTCTCTCTCTCTCTCACTGACACTGTCTCTCTCTCTCTCTCTCACTGACACTGTCTCTCTCTCTCTCACTGACACTGTCTCTCTCTCTCTCACTGACACTGTCTCTCTCTCTCTCACTGACACTGTCTCTCTCTCTCTCTCTCTCACTCACTGACACTGTCTCTCTCTCTCACTCACTGACACTGCCTCTCTCTGTCTCTCTCTCACTGACACTGTGTGCACTCTCTCTCTCTCACTGACACTGTCTCTCTCTCTCTCACTGACACCGTCTCTCTCTCTCTCACTGACACTGTCTCTCTCTCTCTCACTGACACTGTCTCTCTCTCTCTCACTGACACTGTCTCTCTCTCTCACTGACACTGTCTCTCTCTCTCACTGACACTGTCTCTCTCTCTCTCTCTCACTGACACTGTCTCTCTCTCTCTCTCACTGACACTGTCTCCCTCTCTCTCACTGACACTGTCTCTCTCCCTCTCACTGACACTGTCTCTCTCTCTCTCACTGACACTGTCTCTCTCTCTCTCACTGACACTGTCTCTCTCTCTCTCTCTCTCACTGACACTGTCTCTCTCTCTCTCTCTCTCACTGACACTGTCTCTCTCTCTCTCTCTCACTGACACTGTCTCTCTCTCTCTCTCTCACTGACACTGTCTCTCTCTCTCTCTCTCACTGACACTGTCTCTCTCTCTCTCTCTCACTGACACTGTCTCTCTCTCTCTCTCTCACTGACACTGTCTCTCTCTCTCTCTCACTGACACTGTCTCTCTCTCTCTCACTGACACTGTCTCTCTCTCTCTCTCTCACTGACACTGTCTCTCTCTCTCTCTCTCACTGACACTGTCTCTCTCTCTCTCTCTCACTGACACTGTCTCTCTCTCTCTCTCTCACTGACACTGTCTCTCTCTCTCTCTCTCACTGACACTGTCTCTCTCTCTCTCTCACTGACACTGTCTCTCTCTCTCTCTCTCACTGACACTGTCGCTCTCTCTCTCTCTCACTGACACTGTCGCTCTCTCTCTCTCTCACTGACACTGTCGCTCTCTCTCTCTCTCTCACTGACACTGTCTCTCTCTCTCTCTCTCACTGACACTGTCTCTCTCTCTCTCTCTCACTGACACTGTCTCTCTCTCTCTCTCTCACTGACACTGTCTCTCTCTCTCTCTCTCACTGACACTGTCTCTCTCTCTCACTGACACTGTCTCTCTCTCTCTCTCACTGACACTGTCTCTCTCTCTCTCTCTCACTGACACTGTCTCTCTCTCTCTCACTGACACTGTCTCTCTCTCTCTCTCTCACTGACACTGTCTCTCTCTCTCTCTCTCACTGACACTGTCTCTCTCTCTCTCTCTCACTGACACTGTCTCTCTCTCTCTCACTGACACTGTCTCTCTCTCTCACTGACACTGTCTCTCTCTCTCTCACTGACACTGTCTCTCTCTCTCACTGACACTGTCTCTCTCTCTCTCACTGACACTGTCTCTCTCTCTCTCTCACTCACTGACACTGTGTGCTCTCTCTCTCTCTCACTGACACTGTCTCTCTCTCTCTCTCTCACTGACACTGTCTCTCTCTCTCTCTCACTCACTGACACTGTGTGCTCTCTCTCTCTCTCTCACTGACACTGTCTCTCTCTCTCTCTCTCTCACTGACACTGTCTCCCTCTCTCTCACTGACACTGTCTCTCTCTCTCTCTCTCACTGACACTGTCTCTCTCTCTCTCTCTCACTGACACTGTCTCTCTCTCTCTCTCTCACTGACACTGTCTCTCTCTCTCTCTCTCACTGACACTGTCTCTCTCTCTCTCACTGACACTGTCTCTCTCTCTCACTGACACTGTCTCTCTCTCTCTCACTGACACTGTCTCTCTCTCTCACTGACACTGTCTCTCTCTCTCTCACTGACACTGTCTCTCTCTCTCACTGACACTGTCTCTCTCTCTCTCACTGACACTGTCTCTCTCTCTCTCTCTCTCTCTCACTGACACTGTCTCCCTCTCTCTCACTGACACTGTCTCTCTCCCTCTCACTGACACTGTCTCTCTCTCTCTCTCTCACTGACACTGTCTCTCTCTCTCTCTCACTCACTGACACTGTGTGCTCTCTCTCTCTCTCACTGACACTGTCTCTCTCTCTCTCTCTCACTGACACTGTCTCTCTCTCTCTCTCACTCACTGACACTGTGTGCTCTCTCTCTCCCTCTCACTGACACTGTCTCTCTCTCTCTCTCTCACTGACACTGTCTCTCTCTCTCTCTCACTCACTGACACTGTGTGCTCTCTCTCTCTCTCACTGACACTGTCTCTCTCTCTCTCTCTCACTGACACTGTCTCTCTCTCTCTCTCTCACTGACACTGTCTCTCTCCCTCTCTCTCACTGACACTGTCTCTCTCTCTCTCTCACTGACACTGTATCTCTCCCTCTCACTGACACTGCCCCTCTCTCTCTCACTGACACTGCCTCTCTCTCTCTCTCTCTCACTGACACTGTCTCTCTCTCTCTCTCTCTCTCACTGACACTGTCTCTCTCTCTCTCTCTCTCACTGACACTGTCTCTCTCTCTCTCTCTCTCACTGACACTGTCTCTCTCTCTCTCTCACTCACTGACACTGTCTCTCTCTCTCTCTCACTCACTGACACTGTCTCTCTCTCTCGCTCACTGACACTGTCTCTCTCTCTCTCACTGACACTGTCTCTCTCTCTCTCTCTCTCTCACTGACACTGTCTCTCTCTCTCTCACTGACACTGTCTCTCTCTCTCTCTCTCACTGACACTGTCTCTCTCTCTCTCTCTCACTGACACTGTCTCTCTCTCTCTCACTGACACTGTCTCTCTCTCTCTCTCTCACTGACACTGTCTCTCTCTCTCTCTCTCACTGACACTGTCTCTCTCTCTCTCACTGACACTGTCTCTCTCTCTCACTGACACTGTCTCTCTCTCTCTCACTGACACTGTCTCTCTCTCTCACTGACACTGTCTCTCTCTCTCTCACTGACACTGTCTCTCTCTCTCTCTCTCTCACTGACACTGTCTCCCTCTCTCTCACTGACACTGTCTCTCTCCCTCTCACTGACACTGTCTCTCTCTCTCTCTCTCACTGACACTGTCTCTCTCTCTCTCTCACTCACTGACACTGTGTGCTCTCTCTCTCTCTCACTGACACTGTCTCTCTCTCTCTCTCTCACTGACACTGTCTCTCTCTCTCTCTCACTCACTGACACTGTGTGCTCTCTCTCTCTCTCTCACTGACACTGTATCTCTCCCTCTCACTGACACTGCCTCTCTCTCTCTCACTGACACTGCCTCTCTCTCTCTCTCTCTCACTGACACTGTCTCTCTCTCTCTCTCTCTCTCACTGACACTGTCTCTCTCTCTCTCTCTCTCACTGACACTGTCTCTCTCTCTCTCTCTCTCACTGACACTGTCTCTCTCTCTCTCTCACTCACTGACACTGTCTCTCTCTCTCTCTCACTCACTGACACTGTCTCTCTCTCTCGCTCACTGACACTGTCTCTCTCTCTCTCACTGACACTGTCTCTCTCTCTCTCACTGACACTGTCTCTCTCTCTCTCACTGACACTGTCTCTCTCTCTCTCTCTCTCACTGACACTGTCTCTCTCTCTCTCTCTCTCACTGACACTGTCTCTCTCTCTCTCTCACTCACTGACACTGTCTCTCTCTCTCTCTCACTCACTGACACTGTCTCTCTCTCTCGCTCACTGACACTGTCTCTCTCTCTCTCACTGACACTGTCTCTCTCTCTCTCACTGACACTGTCTCTCTCTCTCTCTCTCTCTCACTGACACTGTCTCTCTCTCTCTCACTGACACTGTCTCTCTCTCTCTCTCTCACTGACACTGTCTCTCTCTCTCTCTCTCACTGACACTGTCTCTCTCTCTCTCTCACTGACACTGTCTCTCTCTCTCTCTCTCACTGACACTGTCTCTCTCTCTCTCTCACTGACACTGTCTCTCTCTCTCTCACTGACACTGTCTCTCTCTCTCACTGACACTGTCTCTCTCTCTCTCACTGACACTGTCTCTCTCTCTCACTGACACTGTCTCTCTCTCTCACTGACACTGTCTCTCTCTCTCTCTCTCACTGACACTGTCTCCTCTCTCTCTCACTGACACTGTCTCTCTCTCTCTCTCACTGACACTGTCTCTCTCTCTCTCTCACTGACACTGTCTCTCTCTCTCTCTCTCACTGACACTGTGCTCTCTCTCTCTCTCACTGACACTGTCTCTCTCTCTCTCTCTCACTGACACTGTCTCTCTCTCTCTCTCTCACTGACACTGGTCTCTCTCTCTCTCTCACTGACACTGTATCTCTCCCTCTCACTGACACTGCTCTCTCTCTCTCTCACTGACCTCTCTCTCTCTCTCTCTCTCACTGACACTGTCCTCTCTCTCTCTCTCTCTCACTGACACTGTCTCTCTCTCTCTCTCTCTCACTGACACTGTCTCTCTCTCTCTCTCTCTCACTGACACTGTCTCTCTCTCTCTCTCACTCACTGACACTGTCTCTCTCTCTCTCTCACTCACTGACACTGTCTCTCTCTCTCGCTCACTGACACTGTCTCTCTCTCTCTCACTGACACTGTCTCTCTCTCTCTCACTGACACTGTCTCTCTCTCTCTCACTGACACTGTCTCTCTCTCTCTCTCACTGACACTGTCTCTCTCCCTCTCTCTCTCACTGACACTGTCTCTCTCTCTCTCTCTCTCACTGACACTGTCTCTCTCTCTCTCTCTCTCACTGACACTGTCTCTCTCTCTCTCTCTCACTGACACTGTCTCTCTCCTCTCTCTCTCACTGACACTGTCTCTCTCTCTCTCTCTCTCACTGACACTGTCTCTCTCCTCTCTCTCACTGACACTGTCTCTCTCTCTCGCTCACTGACACTGTCTCTCTCTCTCTCTCACTGACACTGTCTCTCTCTCTCTCACTGACACTGTCTCTCTCTCTCTCACTGACACTGTCTCTCTCTCTCTCTCTCACTGACACTGTCTCTCTCTCTCTCACTGACACTGTCTCTCTCTCTCTCTCACTGACACTGTCTCTCTCCTCTCTCTCACTGACACTGTCTCTCTCCTCTCTCTCTCACTGACACTGTCTCTCTCCCTCTCTCTCACTGACACTGTCTCTCTCCCTCTCTCTCACTGACACTGTCTCTCTCTCTCTCACTGACACTGTCTCTCTCTCTCTCTCTCACTGACACTGTCTCTCTCTCTCTCACTGACACTGTCTCTCTCTCTCTCACTGACACTGTCTCTCTCTCTCTCTCTCTCACTGACACTGTCTCTCTCTCTCTCACTGACACTGTCTCTCTCTCTCTCTCACTGACACTGTCTCTCTCTCTCTCTCTCACTGACACTGTCTCTCTCTCTCTCTCACTGACACTGTCTCTCTCTCTCTCTCTCACTGACACTGTCTCTCTCTCTCTCTCACTGACACTGTCTCTCTCTCTCTCACTGACACTGTCTCTCTCTCTGACTGTCTCTCTCTCTCTCACTGACACTGTCCTCTCTCTCTCTCACTGACACTGTCTCTCTCTCTCTCACTGACACTGTCTCTCTCTCTCTCTCTCTCTCACTGACACTGTCTCTCTCTCTCTCTCACTGACACTGTCTCTCTCTCTCTCTCACTGACACTGTCTCTCTCTCTCTCTCACTGACACTGTCTCTCTCTCTCTCTCTCACTGACACTGTCTCTCTCTCCTCTCTCTCACTGACACTGTCTCTCTCTCTCTCTCACTGACACTGTCTCTCTCTCTCTCACTGACACTGTCTCTCTCTCTCTCTCTCACTGACACTGTCTCTCTCTCTCTCACTGACACTGTCTCTCTCTCTCTCACTGACACTGCTCTCTCTCTCTCTCTCTCTCACTGACACTGTCTCTCTCTCTCTCTCTCACTGACACTGTCTCTCTCTCTCTCTCACTGACACTGTCTCTCTCTCTCTCTCTCACTGACACTGTCTCTCTCTCTCTCTCTCTCACTGACACTGTCTCTCTCTCTCTCTCTCACTGACACTGTCTCTCTCTCTCTCTCACTGACACTGTCTCTCTCTCTCTCACTGACACTGTCTCTCTCTCTCTCACTGACACTCTCTCTCTCTCTCACTGACACTGTTCTCTCTCTCTCACTGACACTGTCTCTCTCTCTCTCACTGACACTGTCTGCTCTCTCTCTCTCTCTCACTGACACTGTCTCTCTCTCTCTCTCTCTACTGACACTGTCTCTCTCTCCTCTCTCTCACTGACACTGTCTCTCTCTCTCTCTCTCTCACTGACACTGTCTCTCTCTCTCTCTCTCACTGACACTGTCTCTCTCTCTCTCACTGACACTGTCTCTCTCTCTCTCACTGACACTCTGTCTCTCTCTCTCTCTCTCTCACTGACACTGTCTCTCTGACACTGTCTCTCTCTCTCTCACTGACACTGTCTCTCCTCTCTCTCACTGACACTGTCTCTCTCCTCTCTCACTGACACTGTCTCTCTCCTCTCTCTCACTGACACTGTCTCTCTCTCTCACTGACACTGTCTCTCTCTCTCTCTCACTGACACTGTCTCTCTCTCTCTCACTGACACTGTCTCTCTCTCTCTCTCTCACTGACACTGTCTCTCTCTCTCTCACTGACACTGTCTCTCTCTCTCTCTCACTGACACCTGTCTCTCTCTCTCTCACTGACACTGTCTCTCTCTCTCTCTCACTGACACTGTCTCTCTCTCTCTCTCTCACTGACACTGTCTCTCTCTCTCTCTCTCACTGACACTGTCTCTCTCTCCTCTCTCTCTCTCACTGACACTGTCTGCTCTCTCTCTCTCTCTCTCACTGACACTGTCTCTCTCTCTGCTCTCTCTCTCACTGACACTGTCTCTCTCTCTCTCTCTCTCTCACTGACACTGTCTCTCTCTCCCTCTCTCTCACTGACACTGTCTCTCTCCCTCTCTCTCACTGACACTGTCTCTCTCTCCTCTCTCTCACTGACACTGTCTCTCTCCCTCTCTCTCACTGACACTGTCTCTCTCTCTCGCTCTCACTGACACTGTCTCTCTCTCTCTCACTGACACTGTCTCTCTCTCTCTCTCTCTCACTGACACTGTCTCTCTCTCTCTCACTGACACTGTCTCTCTCTCTCTCACTGACACTGTCTCTCTCTCTCTCACTGACACTGTCTCTCTCCCTCTCTCTCACTGACACTGTCTCTCTCCCTCTCTCTCACTGACACTGTCTCTCTCCCTCTCT
>NW_028270162.1:57217381-57219881 GCF_037043375.1 Chiloscyllium plagiosum
ACACTCACACACACACTCACTTTCACACACACACACACTCGCACACACACTCTCTCACACACACGCACACACACTCTCTCACACACACACACTCACACTCACACACACACTCACACACACACACTCACACACAGACACACATGCAAACATACACACTCTCACACACACAGACACACATACACACACACACTCTCACCCACACACTCTCACACACAGACACACGCGCACACACTCTCACACACAGACACACACACTCACACTCACACACACACTCACACACACATAGACACACATACACACACTCTCTCACACACTCACACACTCTCACACAAACACTCACACACACTCTCACACACACACACACATACAAACACTCACACACACAAACACTCACACACAGACAAACTCACACACACAGACAAACACACACACAAACACTCACACACACTCATATAGGCTCACACACACACATGCACACACACACTCTCACACACACACACTCTCACACACACATACGCACACACACATGCACATACACACTCTCACACACACACACACTCTCACACACACTCTCACACACACACTCTCTCACACAAACACTCACACACACACACAGACACTCACACACACAAACACTCACACACACGCACACACTCTCTCACATACACACACCCTCACACACAGAGTCACACACACTCACACATGCACACACACTCACACACACACACACACACACACACACTCACACACACTCACACACACTCACACACACACGCACACACGCTCTCTCACACACACACACTCACACACACACACACACACTCTCACACACACTCACACACACTCTCACACACAGACACACACACATACAAATACTCACACACACTCATACAGACTCACACACATACATAAACACACACACTCACACACACACTCTCACCCACACACTCTCTCACACACACACAGACACACATATACACACACGCACTCTCACACACACACACTCACACACAGACACACACACACACACACACACTCTCACACACACACCGACACACATACACACACACTCTCACACACATACTCTCACACACAGACTCACACACTCACATCCACACTCTCACACACACACACTCACACACTCTCACAAATACGCACTCACACACACACACTCTCACACACACACTCACACACACACACATACTCTCACACATACCCACACACACACTCACACACGCTCATACACACTCACACACACACACTTATACACACTCACACAGACACACCCACTCACACACATGCTCTCACACATACCCAAACACACACTCACACACGCTCATACACACTCACACACACACAGACACACACACTCACACTCACACACACACTCACACACACATAGACACACATACACACACACAATCTCACACACACTCACACACAGACACACACACTCACACACACTCTCACACACATACAGACTCACACTCTCACACACTCGCGCTCTCACTTATACACACTCACACACACTCACACTCACACACATACTCGCACACACATACACATACACACTCACACGCACACATACACACTCACACATACATACACTCTCACACACACACTCTCACACACAGACACACACTCTCACACACACACTCACACATACACAGTCTCACACACACACACACACACACTCTCTCTCTCACATACACTCTCTCTCACACACTCTCTCTCACACACACACTCACACACGGACACTTTCACACACACACAGACACACACACACACACTCACACACACACACTCACACACACTCTCTCTCACACACACACACAGCCACAGTCTCACACAAACACATTCACACACACACACTCTCTCTCACACACACACACACTCACACACACACTCTCACACACACACACTCACACACACACACTCTCACACACACACACTCACACACACACAGTCTCACACACACACACTCACACACACACGCACAGACACTCTCTCACACACACAACACTCACACACACACACACTCTCACACACAGACAAACACACACACAAACACTCTCACACAAACACTCACACACACTCTCACACACACACACAGACACACACACACACACAAACACTCACACACACAAACACACACACACACACTCTCTCACACACACACACTCACACACACACTCTCACACACACACATACTCGCACACACACACACACATACACTCGCACACACACACATACTCACACACACTCTCTCACACACACACTCTCACACACACACTCTCACACACACACAGACACACACACACATACAAACACTCACACACACAGACAAACACACACACAAACACTCTCACACACTCATACAGACTCACACACACACAGACACACACACACTCTCACACACACACACACTCTCACACACACACACTCACACACAGACACACATGCAAACATACACACTCTCACACACACAGACACACATACA